>NW_027175224.1:600000-892179 GCF_028021215.1 Eschrichtius robustus
AATTCGTTCAAAGGCTGTGATGCAACCTGGATTGACCATATCTAGACCCACAGCTGGATGAGACATAAGGGTGGACACTCTTGGGGCTGAAAGGTTGGGTGAGGTTGGGTGAGCAAACGCAGACCCTTTAAAGTAATACTGCCTGGTACCCATCCCATGGGTCCCAAATCTCCAGGTTCAAGGGCATCTTCCTACATCGAAAACATGCATGAGAAACCCAGAAGATGGTACACCGTGTGATTTTGAAAGGTTTCTAATACGCACCTCATTTCTCATCTCCTTGTGCTCGGGTTCGCCATTCCAGCTACTTTACTAGCAATCGCCCTACTTGGAGAATCAGCACCTTTAAGCTCCTGTTCCCTACAGGTTGCAATTTGTCTTGAGGATGAACGGGAAGAGGGGCAACCAATGAGAGACTAGATCTAGGTGTTGGGACAGGCACAGGTCACTCTATTTTCCCATCAGGAAGAAGAATTAACCACAGGCTCAGCCTGCCCCCCGGAACCTGAATAGGGCCTGAGGCAATCCCGCGCTTTTGCGGCCAGCTCCCAAAAAAGCGAGTTGAAAAATGGAGCTCAGGGACACTGCAATTCACAAACACGCAGAGTTATAAATGATAACTCTCATCCACAGATATATTGAGGGAAGGCAACGAAGAGGATTTGAAAGCAAGGCAGAAATGCAGGAAACAGATTTCAGGAGGTAGATTCGAATCGCCTTTAAAGCACATGAAAAGTGGCAAAACGTCGAGAATGATGCCCTTGGCCAAAAAGGGCGTATGCGTTTTTTCCTGAATATATTCAGGAAAAAACGCATACGCCCTTTTTGGCCAACCAAGCAACCTGGAAAGGCAAATCAGCGCTACAAAGAAGTCTCGCTTCCCATCGGTCAAAAGGTTCATGCTGCAAAAAGTGTCAAAACCAGAAATGCAGGACAGGCCATGGAGAAATGGCAGCCTTGCTACGGTGATGGGCGGGATGTAAATTGCCAACAGCCACTCTGGAGAAGTGTACGGTGTGTCCTGAAACATCGAAAAAACACAGCTTAGGGAGCATAGGGCACGTCCACTCATGGGCGTATAAATTGGGAAAACTAAAAATCAGCAAGACAAAGGCACCCCAAAGTTTAGGGCTGCTCTGTTGACAAGAACCTCCACTTCATGACACCTTAAATATCCCAGGAAAGAGAAAAATGGATAAAGAATTTGTGGTCCTTATGTACAATGCAATATCACACAGACATGAAATCAATGTCATAAGGCTAGTAGAAGCAAGATGAGTGGACTTTGGTACGACGATTCTAAGTGAAATAAGTCACACAGAAAAAGACACTTATCATAAGCTATCACTTATAGAGGGAATGTAAAAACCGCTACACTTGAACTGAATTACAGAACAGAACAGAATCACACGTTTAGAAAACACACTATGGCTGCTTAACGGGAAAGGTGACTTGGGGTGATGCATAAAACAAGGGGTTCAAATTCGCTCAGATACCGTTCCATACACCCAATATGTAATAGACAAGACGTACTCCTTGCTCCGTGAACTGGACTCAACACCCCCTATTCACCGCACAAGAATATATGTGACTAGTAACAATCTTAAAACCTATGTATTGATATCTGTCTGGAAGTGAGTCAAGTGGGTGTAAAGCCGCATAAACACAGCCGTGAAAAGCAGCTAAACCCCATTATAAAAATAAATTACTTTTAAAAACCCGTAAAACAAAGACAGTGAAAGAGAGAGAAATTCTTACAAAATTCGTTCAGAGTCTGTGATGCAACCTGGATTGACCATATCTAGACCCACAGCTGGATGAGACATAAGGGTGGACACTCTTGGGGCTTGGAGGTTGGGTGAGGTTGGGTGAGCAAACGCAGACCCTTTAAAGTAATACTGCATGGTACCCATCCCATGGGTCCCAAATCTCCAGGTTCAAGGGCATCTTCCTACATCGAAAACTTGCATGAGGAACCCAGAAGAAGGTACACCGTGTGATTTTGAAAGGTTTCTAAAACGCACCTCATTTCTCATCTCCTTGTGCTCGGGTTCGCCATTCCAGCTACTTCACTAGCAAACTCCCTACTTGGAGAATCAGCACCTTTAACCTCCTGTTCTGTACAGGTTGCAATTTGTCCTGAGGATGAACGGGAAGAGGGGAAACCAATGAGAGAATAGATCTAGGTGTTGGGACAGGCACAAGTCACTCTATTTTCCCATCAGGAAGAAGAATTAACCACAGGCTCAGCCTGCCGCCGGGAACCAGAATAGGGCCTGAGGCAATCCCGTGCTTTTGCGGCCAGCTCCCAAAAAAGACAGTTGAAAAATGGAGCTCAGGGGGACTGCCATTCACAAACCTGCTGAGTTATAAATGATAACTCTCGTCCACAAATATATTGAGGGAAGGCAACGAAGAGGATTTGAAAGCAAGGCAGAATTGCAGGAAACAGGTTTCAGGAGGTAGATTTGAATCGCCTTTAAAGCACATGAAAAGCGGCAAAACGTCGACAATGATGCCCTTGGCCAAAAAGGGCGTATGCGTTTTTTCCTGAATATATTCAGGAAAAAACGCATACGCCCTTTTTGGCCAACCAAGCAACCTGGAAAGGCAAATCAGTGCTACAAAGAAGTCTCGCTTCCCATCGGTCAAAAGGGTCATGCTGCAAAAAGTGTCAAAACCAGAAATGCAGGACAGGCCATGGAGAAATGGCAGCCTTGCTACGCTGATGGGCGGGATGTTAATTGCCAACAGCCACTCTGGAGAAGTGTACGGTGTGTCCTGAAACATCGAAAAAACACAGCTTAGGGAGCATAGGGCACGTCCACTCATGGGCGTATAAATTGGGAAAACTAAAAATCAGCAAGACACAGGCACCCCAAAGTTTAGGGCTGCTCTGTTGACAAGAACCTCCACTTCATGACACCTTAAATATCCCAGGAAAGAGAAAAATGGATAAAGAAGTTGTGGTCCTTATGTACAATGCAATATCACTCAGACATGAAATCAATGTCATAAGGCTAGTAGAAGCAAGATGAGTGGACTTAGGTACGACGATTCTAAGTGAAATAAGTCACACAGAAAAAGACACTTATCATAAGCTATCACTTATAGAGGGAATGTAAAAACCGGTACACTTGAACTGAATTACAGAACAGAACAGAATCACACGTTTAGAAAACACACTATGGCTGCTTAACGGGAAAGGTGAGGTGGGGTGATGCATAAAACAAGGGGTTCAAATTCGCTCAGATACCGTTCCATACACCCAATATGTAATAGACAAGACCTACCCCTTGCTCAGTGAACTGGACTCAACACCCCCTATTCACCGCACAAGAATATATGTGACTAGTAAGAATCTTAAAACCTATGTATTGATATCTGTCTGGAAGTGAGTCAAGTGGGTGTAAATCCGCATAAACACAGCCGTGAAAAGCAGCTAAACCCCATTATAAAAATAAATTACTTTTAAAAACCCGTAAAACAAAGACAGTGAAAGAGAGAGAAATTCTTACAAAATTCGTTCAGAGGCTGTGATGCAACCTGGATTGACCATATCTACACGCACAGCTGGATGAGACATAAGGGTGGACAGTCTTGGGGCTGAGAGGTTGGGTTAGGTTGGGTGAGCAAACGCAGACCCTTTAAAGTAATACTGCGTGGTACCCATCCCATGGGTCCCAAGTCTCCAGGTTCAAGGGCATCTTCCTACATCGAAAACATGCATGAGAAACTCAGAAGATGGTACACCGTGTGATTTTGAAAGGTTTCTAAAACGCACCTCATTTCTCATCTCCTTGTGCTCGGGTTCGCCATTCCAGCCACTTTACTAGCAATCTCCCTACTTGGAGAATCAGCACCTTTAACCTCCTGTTCCCTACAGGTTGCAAGTTGTCCTGAGGATGAACGGGAAGAGGGGCAACCAATGAGAGACTAGATCTAGCTGTTGGGACAGGCACAGGTCACTCTATTTTCCCATCAGGAAGAAGAATTAACCACAGGCTCAGCCTGCTGCCAGGAACCAGAATAGGGCCTGAGGCAATCCCGTGCTTTTGCGGCCAGCTCTCAAAAAAGACAGTTGAAAAATGGAGCTCAGGGACACTGCAATTCACAAACCCGCAGAGTTATAAGTGATAACTCTCATCCACAGATATATTGAGGGAAGGCAACGAAGAGGATTTGAAAGCAAGGCAGAATTGCAGGAAACAGATTTCAGGAGGTAGATTCGAATCGCTTTTAAGGCACATGAAAAGCGGCAAAAGGTCGACAATGATGCCCTTGGCCAAAAAGGGCGTATGCGTTTTTTCCTGAATATATTCAGGAAAAAACGCATACGCCCTTTTTGGCCAACCAAGCAACCTGGAAAGGCAAATCAGCGCTAAAAAGAAGTCTCGCTTCCCATGGGTCAAAAGGGCCATGCTGCAAAAAGTGTCAAAACCAGAAATGCAGGACAGGCCATGGAGAAATGGCAGCCTTGCTACGCTGATGGGTGGGATGTAAATTGCCAACAGCCACTCTGGAGAAGTGTACGGTGTGTCCTGAAACATCGAAAAAACACAGCTTAGTGAGCATAGGGCACGTCCACTCATGGGCGTATAAATTGGGAAAACTAAAAATCAGCAAGACACAGGCACCCCAAAGTTTGGGGCTGCTCTGTTGACAAGAACCTCCACTTCATGACACCTTAAATATCCCAGGAAAGAGAAAAATGGATAAAAAAGTTGTGGTCCTTATGTACAATGGAATATCACTCAGACATGAAATCAATGTCATAAGGCCATTAGAAGCAAGATGAGTGGACTTAGGTACGACGATACTAAGTGAAATAAGTCACACAGAAATAGACACTTATCATAAGCTATCACTTACAGAGGGAATGTAAAAACCGCTACACTTGAACTGAATTACAAAACAGAACAGAGTCACACGTTTAGAAAACACACTATGGCTGCTTAACGGGAAAGGTGAGGTGGGGTGATGCATAAAACAAGGGTTTCAAATTCGCTCAGATACCGTTCCATACACCCAATATGTAATAGACAAGACCTACTCCTTGCTCAGTGAACTGGACTCAACACCCCCTATTCACCGCACAAGAATATATGTGACTAGTAAGAATCTTAAAACCTATGTATTGATATCTGTCTGGAAGTGAGTCAAGTGGGTGTAAAGCCGCATAAACACAGCCGTGAAAAGCAGCTAAACCCCATTATAAAAATAAATTACTTTTAAAAACCCGTAAAACAAAGACAGTGAAAGAGAGAGAAATTCTTACAAAATTCGTTCAGAGGGTGTGATGCAACCTGGATTGACCATATCTAGACCCACAGCGGGATGAGACATAAGGGTGGACACTCTTGGGGCTGAAAGGTTGGGTGAGGTTGGGTGAGCAAACGCAGACCCTTTAAAGTAATACTGCGTGGTACCCATCCCATGGGTCCCAAATCTCCAGGTTCAAGGGCATCTTCCTACATCGAAAACATGCATGAGAAACCCAGAAGATGGTACACCGTGTGATTTTGAAAGGTTTCTAATACGCACCTCATTTCTCATCTCCTTGTGCTCGGGTTCGCCTTTCCAGCTACTTTACTAGCAATCTCCCTACTTGGAGAATCAGCACCTTTAAGCTCCTGTTTCCTACATGTTGCAATTTGTCCTAAGGATGAACGGGAAGAGGGGCAACCAATGAGAGACTAGATCTAGGTGTTGGGACAGGCACAGGTCACTCTATTTTCCCATCAGGAAGAAGAATTAACCACAGGCTCAGCCTGCCGCCCAGAAGCAGAATAGGGCCTGAGGCAATCCTGCGCTTTTGCGGCCAGCTCCCAAAAAAGCGAGTTGAAAAATGGATCTCAGGGACACTGCAATTCACAAACCCGCAGAGTTATAAATGATAACTCTCATCCACAGATATATTGAGGGAAGGCAACGAAGAGGATTTGAAAGCAAGGCAGAATTGCAGGAAACAGATTTCAGGAGGTATATTCAAATCGCGTTTAAAACACATGAAAAGCGGCAAAACGTCGACAATGATACCCTTGGCCAAAAAGGGCGTATGCGTTTTTTCCTGAATATATTCAGGAAAAAACGCATACGCCCTTTTTGGCCAACCAAGCAACCTGGAAAGGCAAATCAGCGCTCCAAAGAAGTCTCGCTTCCCATCGGTCAAAAGGGTCATGCTGCAAAAAGTGTCAAAACCAGAAATGCAGGACAGGCCTTGGAGAAATGGCAGCCTTGCTACGCTGATGGGTGGGATGTAAATTGCCAACAGCCACTCTGGAGAAGTGTACGGTGTGTCCTGAAACATCGAAAAAACACAGCTTAGGGAGTATAGGGCACGTCCACTCATGGGCGTATAAATTGGGAAAACTAAAAATCAGCAACACACAGGCACCCCAAAGTTTAGGGCTGCTCTGTTGACAAGAACCTCCACTTCATGACACCTAAAATATCCCAGGAAAGAGAAAAATGGATAAAGAAGTTGTGGTCCTTATGTACAATGGAATATCACTCAGACATGAAATCAATGTCATAAGGCTAGTAGAAGCAAGATGAGTGGATTTAGGTACGATGATCCTAAGTGAAATAAGTCACACAGAAAAAGACACTTATAAGCTATCACTTATAGAGGGAATGTAAAAACCGTTACACTTGAACTGATTTACAAAACAGAACAGAGTCACACGTTTACAAATCACAATATGCCTGCTTAACGGGAAAGGTGAGGTGGGGTGATGCATAAAACAAGGGTTTCAAATTCGCTCAGATACCGTTCCGTACACCCAACATGTAATAGACAAGACCTACTCCTTGCTCAGTGAACTGGACTCAAAACCCCCTATTCACCACACAAGAATATATGTGACTAGTAAGAATCTTAAACCTATGTATTGATATCTGTCTGGAAGTGAGTCAAGTGGGTGTAAAGCCGCATAAACACAGCCGTGAAAAGCAGCTAAACCCCATTATAAAAATAAATTACTTTTAAAAACCCGTAAAACAAAGACAGTGAAAGAGAGAGAAATTCTTACAAAATTCGTTCAAAGGCTGTGATGCAACCTGGATTGACCATATCTAGACCCACAGCTGGATGAGACATAAGGGTGGACACTCTTGGGGCTGAAAGGTTGGGTGAGGTTGGGTGAGCAAACGCAGACCCTTTAAAGTAATACTGCCTGGTACCCATCCCATGGGTCCCAAATCTCCAGGTTCAAGGGCATCTTCCTACATCGAAAACATGCATGAGAAACCCAGAAGATGGTACACCGTGTGATTTTGAAAGGTTTCTAATACGCACCTCATTTCTCATCTCCTTGTGCTCGGGTTCGCCATTCCAGCTACTTTACTAGCAATCGCCCTACTTGGAGAATCAGCACCTTTAAGCTCCTGTTCCCTACAGGTTGCAATTTGTCTTGAGGATGAACGGGAAGAGGGGCAACCAATGAGAGACTAGATCTAGGTGTTGGGACAGGCACAGGTCACTCTATTTTCCCATCAGGAAGAAGAATTAACCACAGGCTCAGCCTGCTGCCAGGAACCAGAATAGGGCCTGAGGCAATCCCGTGCTTTTGCGGCCAGCTCTCAAAAAAGACAGTTGAAAAATGGAGCTCAGGGACACTGCAATTCACAAACCCGCAGAGTTATAAGTGATAACTCTCATCCACAGATATATTGAGGGAAGGCAACGAAGAGGATTTGAAAGCAAGGCAGAATTGCAGGAAACAGATTTCAGGAGGTAGATTCGAATCGCTTTTAAGGCACATGAAAAGCGGCAAAAGGTCGACAATGATGCCCTTGGCCAAAAAGGGCGTATGCGTTTTTTCCTGAATATATTCAGGAAAAAACGCATACGCCCTTTTTGGCCAACCAAGCAACCTGGAAAGGCAAATCAGCGCTAAAAAGAAGTCTCGCTTCCCATGGGTCAAAAGGGCCATGCTGCAAAAAGTGTCAAAACCAGAAATGCAGGACAGGCCATGGAGAAATGGCAGCCTTGCTACGCTGATGGGTGGGATGTAAATTGCCAACAGCCACTCTGGAGAAGTGTACCGTGTGTCCTGAAACATCGAAAAAACACAGCTTAGTGAGCATAGGGCACGTCCACTCATGGGCGTATAAATTGGGAAAACTAAAAATCAGCAAGACACAGGCACCCCAAAGTTTGGGGCTGCTCTGTTGACAAGAACCTCCACTTCATGACACCTTAAATATCCCAGGAAAGAGAAAAATGGATAAAAAAGTTGTGGTCCTTATGTACAATGGAATATCACTCAGACATGAAATCAATGTCATAAGGCCATTAGAAGCAAGATGAGTGGACTTAGGTACGACGATTCTAAGTGAAATAAGTCACACAGAAATAGACACTTATCATAAGCTATCACTTATAGAGGGAATGTAAAAACCGCTACACTTGAACTGAATTACAAAACAGAACAGAGTCACACGTTTAGAAAACACACTATGGCTGCTTAACGGGAAAGGTGAGGTGGGGTGATGCATAAAACAAGGGTTTCAAATTCGCTCAGATACCGTTCCATACACCCAATATGTAATAGACAAGACCTACTCCTTGCTCAGTGAACTGGACTCAACACCCCCTATTCACCGCACAAGAATATATGTGACTAGTAAGAATCTTAAAACCTATGTATTGATATCTGTCTGGAAGTGAGTCAAGTGGGTGTAAAGCCGCATAAACACAGCCGTGAAAAGCAGCTAAACCCCATTATAAAAATAAATTACTTTTAAAAACCCGTAAAACAAAGACAGTGAAAGAGAGAGAAATTCTTACAAAATTCGTTCAGAGGGTGTGATGCAACCTGGATTGACCATATCTAGACCCACAGCTGGATGAGACATAAGGGTGGACACTCTTGGGGCTGAAAGGTTGGGTGAGGTTGGGTGAGCAAACGCAGACCCTTTAAAGTAATACTGCGTGGTACCCATCCCATGGGTCCCAAGTCTCCAGGTTCAAGGGCATCTTCCTACATCGAAAACATGCATGAGAAACTCAGAAGATGGTACACCGTGTGATTTTGAAAGGTTTCTAAAACGCACCTCATTTCTCATCTCCTTGTGCTCGGGTTCGCCATTCCAGCCACTTTACTAGCAATCTCCCTACTTGGAGAATCAGCACCTTTAACCTCCTGTTCCCTACAGGTTGCAAGTTGTCCTGAGGATGAACGGGAAGAGGGGCAACCAATGAGAGACTAGATCTAGCTGTTGGGACAGGCACAGGTCACTCTATTTTCCCATCAGGAAGAAGAATTAACCACAGGCTCAGCCTGCTGCCAGGAACCAGAATAGGGCCTGAGGCAATCCCGTGCTTTTGCGGCCAGCTCTCAAAAAAGACAGTTGAAAAATGGAGCTCAGGGACACTGCAATTCACAAACCCGCAGAGTTATAAGTGATAACTCTCATCCACAGATATATTGAGGGAAGGCAACGAAGAGGATTTGAAAGCAAGGCAGAATTGCAGGAAACAGATTTCAGGAGGTAGATTCGAATCGCTTTTAAGGCACATGAAAAGCGGCAAAAGGTCGACAATGATGCCCTTGGCCAAAAAGGGCGTATGCGTTTTTTCCTGAATATATTCAGGAAAAAACGCATACGCCCTTTTTGGCCAACCAAGCAACCTGGAAAGGCAAATCAGCGCTAAAAAGAAGTCTCGCTTCCCATGGGTCAAAAGGGCCATGCTGCAAAAAGTGTCAAAACCAGAAATGCAGGACAGGCCATGGAGAAATGGCAGCCTTGCTACGCTGATGGGTGGGATGTAAATTGCCAACAGCCACTCTGGAGAAGTGTACGGTGTGTCCTGAAACATCGAAAAAACACAGCTTAGTGAGCATAGGGCACGTCCACTCATGGGCGTATAAATTGGGAAAACTAAAAATCAGCAAGACACAGGCACCCCAAAGTTTGGGGCTGCTCTGTTGACAAGAACCTCCACTTCATGACACCTTAAATATCCCAGGAAAGAGAAAAATGGATAAAAAAGTTGTGGTCCTTATGTACAATGGAATATCACTCAGACATGAAATCAATGTCATAAGGCCATTAGAAGCAAGATGAGTGGACTTAGGTACGACGATTCTAAGTGAAATAAGTCACACAGAAATAGACACTTATCATAAGCTATCACTTATAGAGGGAATGTAAAAACCGCTACACTTGAACTGAATTACAAAACAGAACAGAGTCACACGTTTAGAAAACACACTATGGCTGCTTAACGGGAAAGGTGAGGTGGGGTGATGCATAAAACAAGGGTTTCAAATTCGCTCAGATACCGTTCCATACACCCAATATGTAATAGACAAGACCTACTCCTTGATCAGTGAACTGGACTCAACACCCCCTATTCACCGCACAAGAATATATGTGACTAGTAAGAATCTTAAAACCTATGTATTGATATCTGTCTGGAAGTGAGTCAAGTGGGTGTAAAGCCGCATAAACACAGCCGTGAAAAGCAGCTAAACCCCATTATAAAAATAAATTACTTTTAAAAACCCGTAAAACAAAGACAGTGAAAGAGAGAGAAATTCTTACAAAATTCGTTCAGAGGGTGTGATGCAACCTGGATTGACCATATCTAGACCCACAGCTGGATGAGACATAAGGGTGGACACTCTTGGGGCTGAAAGGTTGGGTGAGGTTGGGTGAGCAAACGCAGACCCTTTAAAGTAATACTGCGTGGTACCCATCCCATGGGTCCCAAATCTCCAGGTTCAAGGGCATCTTCCTACATCGAAAACATGCATGAGAAACCCAGAAGATGGTACACCGTGTGATTTTGAAAGGTTTCTAATACGCACCTCATTTCTCATCTCCTTGTGCTCGGGTTCGCCTTTCCAGCTACTTTACTAGCAATCTCCCTACTTGGAGAATCAGCACCTTTAAGCTCCTGTTTCCTACATGTTGCAATTTGTCCTAAGGATGAACGGGAAGAGGGGCAACCAATGAGAGACTAGATCTAGGTGTTTGGACAGGCACAGGTCACTCTATTTTCCCATCAGGAAGAAGAATTAACCACAGGCTCAGCCTGCCGCCCAGAAGCAGAATAGGGCCTGAGGCAATCCCGCGCTTTTGCGGCCAGCTCCCAAAAAAGCGAGTTGAAAAATGGATCTCAGGGACACTGCAATTCACAAACCCGCAGAGTTATAAATGATAACTCTCATCCACAGATATATTGAGGGAAGGCAACGAAGAGGATTTGAAAGCAAGGCAGAATTGCAGGAAACAGATTTCAGGAGGTATATTCAAATCGCGTTTAAAACACATGAAAAGCGGCAAAACGTCGACAATGATGCCCTTGGCCAAAAAGGGCGTATGCGTTGTTTCCTGAATATATTCAGGAAAAAACGCATACGCCCTTTTTGGCCAACCAAGCAACCTGGAAAGGCAAATCAGCGCTACAAAGAGGTCTCGCTTCCCATCGGTCAAAAGGGTCATGCTGCAAAAAGTGTCAAAACCAGAAATGCAGGACAGGCCATGGAGAAATGGCAGCCTTGCTACGCTGATGGGTGGGATGTAAATTGCCAACAGCCACTCTGGAGAAGTGTACGGTGTGTCCTGAAACATCGAAAAAACACAGCTTAGTGAGCATACGGCACGTCCACTCATGGGCGTATAAATTGGGAAAACTAAAAATCAGCAAGACACAGGCACCCCAAAGTTTGGGGCTGCTCTGTTGACAAGAACCTCCACTTCATGACACCTTAAATATCCCAGGAAAGAGAAAAATGGATAAAAAAGTTGTGGTCCTTATGTACAATGGAATATCACTCAGACATGAAATCAATGTCATAAGGCCATTAGAAGCAAGATGAGTGGACTTAGGTACGACGATTCTAAGTGAAATAAGTCACACAGAAATAGACACTTATCATAAGCTATCACTTATAGAGGGAATGTAAAAACCGCTACACTTGAACTGAATTACAAAACAGAACAGAGTCACACGTTTAGAAAACACACTATGGCTGCTTAACGGGAAAGGTGAGGTGGGGTGATGCATAAAACAAGGGTTTCAAATTCGCTCAGATACCGTTCCATACACCCAATATGTAATAGACAAGACCTACTCCTTGCTCAGTGAACTGGACTCAACACCCCCTATTCACCGCACAAGAATATATGTGACTAGTAAGAATCTTAAAACCTATGTATTGATATCTGTCTGGAAGTGAGTCAAGTGGGTGTAAAGCCGCATAAACACAGCCGTGAAAAGCAGCTAAACCCCATTATAAAAATAAATTACTTTTAAAAACCCGTAAAACAAAGACAGTGAAAGAGAGAGAAATTCTTACAAAATTCGTTCAGAGGGTGTGATGCAACCTGGATTGACCATATCTAGACCCACAGCTGGATGAGACATAAGGGTGGACACTCTTGGGGCTGAAAGGTTGGGTGAGGTTGGGTGAGCAAACGCAGACCCTTTAAAGTAATACTGCGTGGTACCCATCCCATGGGTCCCAAATCTCCAGGTTCAAGGGCATCTTCCTACATCGAAAACATGCATGAGAAACCCTGAAGATGGTACACCGTGTGATTTTGAAAGGTTTCTAATACGCACCTCATTTCTCATCTCCTTGTGCTCAGGTTCGCCTTTCCAGCTACTTTACTAGCAATCTCCCTACTTGGAGAATCAGCACCTTTAAGCTCCTGTTTCCTACATGTTGCAATTTGTCCTAAGGATGAACGGGAAGAGGGGCAACCAATGAGAGACTAGATCTAGGTGTTGGGACAGGCACAGGTCACTCTATTTTCCCATCAGGAAGAAGAATTAACCACAGGCTCAGCCTGCCGCCCAGAAGCAGAATAGGGCCTGAGGCAATCCCGCGCTTTTGCGGCCAGCTCCCAAAAAAGCGAGTTGAAAAATGGATCTCAGGGACACTGCAATTCACAAACCCGCAGAGTTATAAATGATAACTCTCATCCACAGATATATTGAGGGAAGGCAACGAAGAGGATTTGAAAGCAAGGCAGAATTGCAGGAAACAGATTTCAGGAGGTATATTCAAATCGCGTTTAAAACACATGAAAAGCGGCAAAACGTCGACAATGATGCCCTTGGCCAAAAAGGGCGTATGCGTTTTTTCCTGAATATATTCAGGAAAAAACGCATACGCCCTTTTTGGCCAACCAAGCAACCTGGAAAGGCAAATCAGCGCTCCAAAGAAGTCTCGCTTCCCATCGGTCAAAAGGGTCATGCTGCAAAAAGTGTCAAAACCAGAAATGCAGGACAGGCCTTGGAGAAATGGCAGCCTTGCTACGCTGATGGGTGGGATGTAAATTGCCAACAGCCACTCTGGAGAAGTGTACGGTGTGTCCTGAAACATCGAAAAAACACAGCTTAGGGAGTATAGGGCACGTCCACTCATGGGCGTATAAATTGGGAAAACTAAAAATCAGCAAGACACAGGCACCCCAAAGTTTAGGGCTGCTCTGTTGACAAGAACCTCCACTTCATGACACCTAAAATATCCCAGGAAAGAGAAAAATGGATAAAGAAGTTGTGGTCCTTATGTACAATGGAATATCACTCAGACATGAAATCAATGTCATAAGGCTAGTAGAAGCAAGATGAGTGGATTTAGGTACGATGATCCTAAGTGAAATAAGTCACACAGAAAAAGACACTTATAAGCTATCACTTATAGAGGGAATGTAAAAACCGCTACACTTGAACTGATTTACAAAACAGAACAGAGTCACACGTTTACAAATCACAATATGCCTGCTTAACGGGAAAGGTGAGGTGGGGTGATGCATAAAACAAGGGTTTCAAATTCGCTCAGATACCGTTCCGTACACCCAACATGTAATAGACAAGACCTACTCCTTGCTCAGTGAACTGGACTCAAAACCCCCTATTCACCACACAAGAATATATGTGACTAGTAAGAATCTTAAACCTATGTATTGATATCTGTCTGGAAGTGAGTCAAGTGGGTGTAAAGCCGCATAATCACAGCCGTGAAAAGCAGCTAAACCCCATTATAAAAATAAATTACTTTTAAAAACCCGTAAAACAAAGACAGTGAAAGAGAGAGAAATTCTTACAAAATTCGTTCAAAGGCTGTGATGCAACCTGGATTGACCATATCTAGACCCACAGCTGGATGAGACATAAGGGTGGACACTCTTGGGGCTGAAAGGTTGGGTGAGGTTGGGTGAGCAAACGCAGACCCTTTAAAGTAATACTGCCTGGTACCCATCCCATGGGTCCCAAATCTCCAGGTTCAAGGGCATCTTCCTACATCGAAAACATGCATGAGAAACCCAGAAGATGGTACACCGTGTGATTTTGAAAGGTTTCTAATACGCACCTCATTTCTCATCTCCTTGTGCTCGGGTTCGCCATTCCAGCTACTTTACTAGCAATCGCCCTACTTGGAGAATCAGCACCTTTAAGCTCCTGTTCCCTACAGGTTGCAATTTGTCTTGAGGATGAACGGGAAGAGGGGCAACCAATGAGAGACTAGATCTAGGTGTTGGGACAGGCACAGGTCACTCTATTTTCCCATCAGGAAGAAGAATTAACCACAGGCTCAGCCTGCTGCCAGGAACCAGAATAGGGCCTGAGGCAATCCCGTGCTTTTGCGGCCAGCTCTCAAAAAAGACAGTTGAAAAATGGAGCTCAGGGACACTGCAATTCACAAACCCGCAGAGTTA
The DNA here is from genome assembly GCF_028021215.1 of Eschrichtius robustus. Taxonomy (NCBI): domain Eukaryota; kingdom Metazoa; phylum Chordata; class Mammalia; order Artiodactyla; family Eschrichtiidae; genus Eschrichtius; species Eschrichtius robustus. The sequence goes on from NW_027175224.1 coordinate 614,683, forward strand.
TAAGTGATAACTCTCATCCACAGATATATTGAGGGAAGGCAACGAAGAGGATTTGAAAGCAAGGCAGAATTGCAGGAAACAGATTTCAGGAGGTAGATTCGAATCGCTTTTAAGGCACATGAAAAGCGGCAAAAGGTCGACAATGATGCCCTTGGCCAAAAAGGGCGTATGCGTTTTTTCCTGAATATATTCAGGAAAAAACGCATACGCCCTTTTTGGCCAACCAAGCAACCTGGAAAGGCAAATCAGCGCTAAAAAGAAGTCTCGCTTCCCATGGGTCAAAAGGGCCATGCTGCAAAAAGTGTCAAAACCAGAAATGCAGGACAGGCCATGGAGAAATGGCAGCCTTGCTACGCTGATGGGTGGGATGTAAATTGCCAACAGCCACTCTGGAGAAGTGTACCGTGTGTCCTGAAACATCGAAAAAACACAGCTTAGTGAGCATAGGGCACGTCCACTCATGGGCGTATAAATTGGGAAAACTAAAAATCAGCAAGACACAGGCACCCCAAAGTTTGGGGCTGCTCTGTTGACAAGAACCTCCACTTCATGACACCTTAAATATCCCAGGAAAGAGAAAAATGGATAAAAAAGTTGTGGTCCTTATGTACAATGGAATATCACTCAGACATGAAATCAATGTCATAAGGCCATTAGAAGCAAGATGAGTGGACTTAGGTACGACGATTCTAAGTGAAATAAGTCACACAGAAATAGACACTTATCATAAGCTATCACTTATAGAGGGAATGTAAAAACCGCTACACTTGAACTGAATTACAAAACAGAACAGAGTCACACGTTTAGAAAACACACTATGGCTGCTTAACGGGAAAGGTGAGGTGGGGTGATGCATAAAACAAGGGTTTCAAATTCGCTCAGATACCGTTCCATACACCCAATATGTAATAGACAAGACCTACTCCTTGCTCAGTGAACTGGACTCAACACCCCCTATTCACCGCACAAGAATATATGTGACTAGTAAGAATCTTAAAACCTATGTATTGATATCTGTCTGGAAGTGAGTCAAGTGGGTGTAAAGCCGCATAAACACAGCCGTGAAAAGCAGCTAAACCCCATTATAAAAATAAATTACTTTTAAAAACCCGTAAAACAAAGACAGTGAAAGAGAGAGAAATTCTTACAAAATTCGTTCAGAGGGTGTGATGCAACCTGGATTGACCATATCTAGACCCACAGCTGGATGAGACATAAGGGTGGACACTCTTGGGGCTGAAAGGTTGGGTTAGGTTGGGTGAGCAAACGCAGACCCTTTAAAGTAATACTGCGTGGTACCCATCCCATGGGTCCCAAGTCTCCAGGTTCAAGGGCATCTTCCTACATCGAAAACATGCATGAGAAACTCAGAAGATGGTACACCGTGTGATTTTGAAAGGTTTCTAAAACGCACCTCATTTCTCATCTCCTTGTGCTCGGGTTCGCCATTCCAGCCACTTTACTAGCAATCTCCCTACTTGGAGAATCAGCACCTTTAACCTCCTGTTCCCTACAGGTTGCAAGTTGTCCTGAGGATGAACGGGAAGAGGGGCAACCAATGAGAGACTAGATCTAGCTGTTGGGACAGGCACAGGTCACTCTATTTTCCCATCAGGAAGAAGAATTAACCACAGGCTCAGCCTGCTGCCAGGAACCAGAATAGGGCCTGAGGCAATCCCGTGCTTTTGCGGCCAGCTCTCAAAAAAGACAGTTGAAAAATGGAGCTCAGGGACACTGCAATTCACAAACCCGCAGAGTTATAAGTGATAACTCTCATCCACAGATATATTGAGGGAAGGCAACGAAGAGGATTTGAAAGCAAGGCAGAATTGCAGGAAACAGATTTCAGGAGGTAGATTCGAATCGCTTTTAAGGCACATGAAAAGCGGCAAAAGGTCGACAATGATGCCCTTGGCCAAAAAGGGCGTATGCGTTTTTTCCTGAATATATTCAGGAAAAAACGCATACGCCCTTTTTGGCCAACCAAGCAACCTGGAAAGGCAAATCAGCGCTAAAAAGAAGTCTCGCTTCCCATGGGTCAAAAGGGCCATGCTGCAAAAAGTGTCAAAACCAGAAATGCAGGACAGGCCATGGAGAAATGGCAGCCTTGCTACGCTGATGGGTGGGATGTAAATTGCCAACAGCCACTCTGGAGAAGTGTACGGTGTGTCCTGAAACATCGAAAAAACACAGCTTAGTGAGCATAGGGCACGTCCACTCATGGGCGTATAAATTGGGAAAACTAAAAATCAGCAAGACACAGGCACCCCAAAGTTTGGGGCTGCTCTGTTGACAAGAACCTCCACTTCATGACACCTTAAATATCCCAGGAAAGAGAAAAATGGATAAAAAAGTTGTGGTCCTTATGTACAATGGAATATCACTCAGACATGAAATCAATGTCATAAGGCCATTAGAAGCAAGATGAGTGGACTTAGGTACGACGATTCTAAGTGAAATAAGTCACACAGAAATAGACACTTATCATAAGCTATCACTTATAGAGGGAATGTAAAAACCGCTACACTTGAACTGAATTACAAAACAGAACAGAGTCACACGTTTAGAAAACACACTATGGCTGCTTAACGGGAAAGGTGAGGTGGGGTGATGCATAAAACAAGGGTTTCAAATTCGCTCAGATACCGTTCCATACACCCAATATGTAATAGACAAGACCTACTCCTTGATCAGTGAACTGGACTCAACACCCCCTATTCACCGCACAAGAATATATGTGACTAGTAAGAATCTTAAAACCTATGTATTGATATCTGTCTGGAAGTGAGTCAAGTGGGTGTAAAGCCGCATAAACACAGCCGTGAAAAGCAGCTAAACCCCATTATAAAAATAAATTACTTTTAAAAACCCGTAAAACAAAGACAGTGAAAGAGAGAGAAATTCTTACAAAATTCGTTCAGAGGGTGTGATGCAACCTGGATTGACCATATCTAGACCCACAGCTGGATGAGACATAAGGGTGGACACTCTTGGGGCTGAAAGGTTGGGTGAGGTTGGGTGAGCAAACGCAGACCCTTTAAAGTAATACTGCGTGGTACCCATCCCATGGGTCCCAAATCTCCAGGTTCAAGGGCATCTTCCTACATCGAAAACATGCATGAGAAACCCAGAAGATGGTACACCGTGTGATTTTGAAAGGTTTCTAATACGCACCTCATTTCTCATCTCCTTGTGCTCGGGTTCGCCTTTCCAGCTACTTTACTAGCAATCTCCCTACTAGGAGAATCAGCACCTTTAAGCTCCTGTTTCCTACATGTTGCAATTTGTCCTAAGGATGAACGGGAAGAGGGGCAACCAATGAGAGACTAGATCTAGGTGTTTGGACAGGCACAGGTCACTCTATTTTCCCATCAGGAAGAAGAATTAACCACAGGCTCAGCCTGCCGCCCAGAAGCAGAATAGGGCCTGAGGCAATCCCGCGCTTTTGCGGCCAGCTCCCAAAAAAGCGAGTTGAAAAATGGATCTCAGGGACACTGCAATTCACAAACCCGCAGAGTTATAAATGATAACTCTCATCCACAGATATATTGAGGGAAGGCAACGAAGAGGATTTGAAAGCAAGGCAGAATTGCAGGAAACAGATTTCAGGAGGTATATTCAAATCGCGTTTAAAACACATGAAAAGCGGCAAAACGTCGACAATGATGCCCTTGGCCAAAAAGGGCGTATGCGTTGTTTCCTGAATATATTCAGGAAAAAACGCATACGCCCTTTTTGGCCAACCAAGCAACCTGGAAAGGCAAATCAGCGCTACAAAGAGGTCTCGCTTCCCATCGGTCAAAAGGGTCATGCTGCAAAAAGTGTCAAAACCAGAAATGCAGGACAGGCCATGGAGAAATGGCAGCCTTGCTACGCTGATGGGTGGGATGTAAATTGCCAACAGCCACTCTGGAGAAGTGTACGGTGTGTCCTGAAACATCGAAAAAACACAGCTTAGTGAGCATACGGCACGTCCACTCATGGGCGTATAAATTGGGAAAACTAAAAATCAGCAAGACACAGGCACCCCAAAGTTTGGGGCTGCTCTGTTGACAAGAACCTCCACTTCATGACACCTTAAATATCCCAGGAAAGAGAAAAATGGATAAAAAAGTTGTGGTCCTTATGTACAATGGAATATCACTCAGACATGAAATCAATGTCATAAGGCCATTAGAAGCAAGATGAGTGGACTTAGGTACGACGATTCTAAGTGAAATAAGTCACACAGAAATAGACACTTATCATAAGCTATCACTTATAGAGGGAATGTAAAAACCGCTACACTTGAACTGAATTACAAAACAGAACAGAGTCACACGTTTAGAAAACACACTATGGCTGCTTAACGGGAAAGGTGAGGTGGGGTGATGCATAAAACAAGGGTTTCAAATTCGCTCAGATACCGTTCCATACACCCAATATGTAATAGACAAGACCTACTCCTTGCTCAGTGAACTGGACTCAACACCCCCTATTCACCGCACAAGAATATATGTGACTAGTAAGAATCTTAAAACCTATGTATTGATATCTGTCTGGAAGTGAGTCAAGTGGGTGTAAAGCCGCATAAACACAGCCGTGAAAAGCAGCTAAACCCCATTATAAAAATAAATTACTTTTAAAAACCCGTAAAGCAAAGACAGTGAAAGAGAGAGAAATTCTTACAAAATTCGTTCAGAGGGTGTGATGCAACCTGGATTGACCATATCTAGACCCACAGCTGGATGAGACATAAGGGTGGACACTCTTGGGGCTGAAAGGTTGGGTGAGGTTGGGTGAGCAAACGCAGACCCTTTAAAGTAATACTGCGTGGTACCCATCCCATGGGTCCCAAATCTCCAGGTTCAAGGGCATCTTCCTACATCGAAAACATGCATGAGAAACCCTGAAGATGGTACACCGTGTGATTTTGAAAGGTTTCTAATACGCACCTCATTTCTCATCTCCTTGTGCTCGGGTTCGCCATTCCAGCTACTTTACTAGCAATCGCCCTACTTGGAGAATCAGTACCTTTAAGCTCCTGTTCCCTACAGGTTGCAATTTGTCCTGAGGATGAACGGGAAGAGGGGCAACCAATGAGAGACTAGATCTAGGTGTTGGGACAGGCACAGGTCACTCTATTTTCCCATCAGGAAGAAGAATTAACCACAGGCTCAGCCTGCCCCCCGGAACCTGAATAGGGCCTGAGGCAATCCCGCGCTTTTGCGGCCAGCTCCCAAAAAAGCGAGTTGAAAAATGGAGCTCAGGGACACTGCAATTCACAAACACGCAGAGTTATAAATGATAACTCTCATCCACAGATATATTGAGGGAAGGCAACGAAGAGGATTTGAAAGCAAGGCAGAAATGCAGGAAACAGATTTCAGGAGGTAGATTCGAATCGCCTTTAAAGCACATGAAAAGTGGCAAAACGTCGAGAATGATGCCCTTGGCCAAAAAGGGCGTATGCGTTTTTTCCTGAATATATTCAGGAAAAAACGCATACGCCCTTTTTGGCCAACCAAGCAACCTGGAAAGGCAAATCAGCGCTACAAAGAAGTCTCGCTTCCCATCGGTCAAAAGGTTCATGCTGCAAAAAGTGTCAAAACCAGAAATGCAGGACAGGCCATGGAGAAATGGCAGCCTTGCTACGCTGATGGGCGGGATGTAAATTGCCAACAGCCACTCTGGAGAAGTGTACGGTGTGTCCTGAAACATCGAAAAAACACAGCTTAGGGAGCATAGGGCACGTCCACTCATGGGCGTATAAATTGGGAAAACTAAAAATCAGCAAGACACAGGCACCCCAAAGTTTAGGGCTGCTCTGTTGACAAGAACCTCCACTTCATGACACCTTAAATATCCCAGGAAAGAGAAAAATGGATAAAGAATTTGTGGTCCTTATGTACAATGCAATATCACACAGACATGAAATCAATGTCATAAGGCTAGTAGAAGCAAGATGAGTGGACTTAGGTACGACGATTCTAAGTGAAATAAGTCACACAGAAAAAGACACTTATCATAAGCTATCACTTATAGAGGGAATGTAAAAACCGCTACACTTGAACTGAATTACAGAACAGAACAGAATCACACGTTTAGAAAACACACTATGGCTGCTTAACGGGAAAGGTGAGGTGGGGTGATGCATAAAACAAGGGGTTCAAATTCGCTCAGATACCGTTCCATACACCCAATATGTAATAGACAAGACCTACTCCTTGCTCCGTGAACTGGACTCAACACCCCCTATTCACCGCACAAGAATATATGTGACTAGTAACAATCTTAAAACCTATGTATTGATATCTGTCTGGAAGTGAGTCAAGTGGGTGTAAAGCCGCATAAACACAGCCGTGAAAAGCAGCTAAACCCCATTATAAAAATAAATTACTTTTAAAAACCCGTAAAACAAAGACAGTGAAAGAGAGAGAAATTCTTACAAAATTCGTTCAGAGGCTGTGATGCAACCTGGATTGACCATATCTAGACCCACAGCTGGATGAGACATAAGGGTGGACACTCTTGGGGCTTGGAGGTTGGGTGAGGTTGGGTGAGCAAACGCAGACCCTTTAAAGTAATACTGCATGGTACCCATCCCATGGGTCCAAAATCTCCAGGTTCAAGGGCATCTTCCTACATCGAAAACTTGCATGAGGAACCCAGAAGAAGGTACACCGTGTGATTTTGAAAGGTTTCTAAAACGCACCTCATTTCTCATCTCCTTGTGCTCGGGTTCGCCATTCCAGCTACTTCACTAGCAAACTCCCTACTTGGAGAATCAGCACCTTTAACCTCCTGTTCTGTACAGGTTGCAATTTGTCCTGAGGATGAACGGGAAGAGGGGAAACCAATGAGAGAATAGATCTAGGTGTTGGGACAGGCACAAGTCACTCTATTTTCCCATCAGGAAGAAGAATTAACCACAGGCTCAGCCTGCCGCCGGGAACCAGAATAGGGCCTGAGGCAATCCCGTGCTTTTGCGGCCAGCTCCCAAAAAAGACAGTTGAAAAATGGAGCTCAGGGGGACTGCCATTCACAAACCTGCTGAGTTATAAATGATAACTCTCGTCCACAAATATATTGAGGGAAGGCAACGAAGAGGATTTGAAAGCAAGGCAGAATTGCAGGAAACAGGTTTCAGGAGGTAGATTTGAATCGCCTTTAAAGCACATGAAAAGCGGCAAAACGTCGACAATGATGCCCTTGGCCAAAAAGGGCGTATGCGTTTTTTCCTGAATATATTCAGGAAAAAACGCATACGCCCTTTTTGGCCAACCAAGCAACCTGGAAAGGCAAATCAGTGCTACAAAGAAGTCTCGCTTCCCATCGGTCAAAAGGGTCATGCTGCAAAAAGTGTCAAAACCAGAAATGCAGGACAGGCCATGGAGAAATGGCAGCCTTGCTACGCTGATGGGCGGGATGTTAATTGCCAACAGCCACTCTGGAGAAGTGTACGGTGTGTCCTGAAACATCGAAAAAACACAGCTTAGGGAGCATAGGGCACGTCCACTCATGGGCGTATAAATTGGGAAAACTAAAAATCAGCAAGACACAGGCACCCCAAAGTTTAGGGCTGCTCTGTTGACAAGAACCTCCACTTCATGACACCTTAAATATCCCAGGAAAGAGAAAAATGGATAAAGAAGTTGTGGTCCTTATGTACAATGCAATATCACTCAGACATGAAATCAATGTCATAAGGCTAGTAGAAGCAAGATGAGTGGACTTAGGTACGACGATTCTAAGTGAAATAAGTCACACAGAAAAAGACACTTATCATAAGCTATCACTTATAGAGGGAATGTAAAAACCGCTACACTTGAACTGAATTACAGAACAGAACAGAATCACACGTTTAGAAAACACATTATGGCTGCTTAACGGGAAAGGTGAGGTGGGGTGATGCATAAAACAAGGGTTTCAAATTCGCTCAGATACCGTTCCATACACCCAATATGTAATAGACAAGACCTACTCCTTGCTCAGTGAACTGGACTCAACACCCCCTATTCACCGCACAAGAATATATGTGACTAGTAACAATCTTAAAACCTATGTATTGATATCTGTCTGGAAGTGAGTCAAGTGGGTGTAAATCCGCATAAACACAGCCGTGAAAAGCAGCTAAACCCCATTATAAAAATAAATTACTTTTAAAAACCCGTAAAACAAAGACAGTGAAAGAGAGAGAAATTCTTACAAAATTCGTTCAGAGGCTGTGATGCAACCTGGATTGACCATATCTACACGCACAGCTGGATGAGACATAAGGGTGGACAGTCTTGGGGCTGAAAGGTTGGGTTAGGTTGGGTGAGCAAACGCAGACCCTTTAAAGTAATACTGCGTGGTACCCATCCCATGGGTCCCAAGTCTCCAGGTTCAAGGGCATCTTCCTACATCGAAAACATGCATGAGAAACTCAGAAGATGGTACACCGTGTGATTTTGAAAGGTTTCTAAAACGCACCTCATTTCTCATCTCCTTGTGCTCGGGTTCGCCATTCCAGCTACTTTACTAGCAATCTCCCTACTTGGAGAATCAGCACCTTTAACCTCCTGTTCCCTACAGGTTGCAATTTGTCCTGAGGATGAACGGGAAGAGGGGCAACCAATGAGAGACTAGATCTAGCTGTTGGGACAGGCACAGGTCACTCTATTTTCCCATCAGGAAGAAGAATTAACCACAGGCTCAACCTGCTGCCAGGAACCAGAATAGGGCCTGAGGCAATCCCGTGCTTTTGCGGCCAGTTCTCAAAAAAGACAGTTGAAAAATGGAGCTCAGGGACACTGCAATTCACAAACCCGCAGAGTTATAAGTGATAACTCTCATCCACAGATATATTGAGGGAAGGCAACGAAGAGGATTTGAAAGCAAGGCAGAATTGCAGGAAACAGGTTTCAGGAGGTAGATTCGAATCGCCTTTAAAGCACATGAAAAGCGGCAAAACGTCGACAATGATGCCCTTGGCCAAAAAGGGCGTATGCGTTTTTTCCTGAATATATTCAGGAAAAAACGCATACGCACTTTTTGGCCAACCAAGCAACCTGGAAAGGCAAATCAGCGCTACAATGAAGTCTCGCTTCCCATCGGTCAAAAGGGCCATGCTGCAAAAAGTGTCAAAACCAGAAATGCAGGACAGGCCATGGAGAAATGGCAGCCTTGCTACGCTAATGGGCGGGATGTAAGTTGCCAACAGCCACTCAGGAGAAGTGTACGGTGTGTCCTGAAACATCGAAAAAACACAGCTTAGGGAGCAAAGGCACGTCCACTCATGGGCGTATAAATTGGGAAAACTAAAAATCAGCAAGACACAGGCACCCCAAAGTTTAGGGCTGCTCTGTTGACAAGAACCTCCACTTCATGACACCTTAAATATCCCAGGAAAGAGAAAAATGGATAAAGAAGTTGTGGTCCTTATGTACAATGGAATATCACTCAGACATGAAATCAATGTCATAAGGCTAGTAGAAGCAAGATGAGTGGACTTAGGTACGACGATTCTAAGTGAAATAAGTCACACAGAAAAAGACACTTATCATAAGCTATCACTTATAGAGGGAATGTAAAAACCGCTACACTTGAACTGAATTACAGAACAGAACAGAATCACACGTTTAGAAAACACACTATGGCTGCTTAACGGGAAAGGTGAGGTGGGGTGATGCATAAAACAAGGGGTTCAAATTCGCTCAGATACCGTTCCATACACCCAATATGTAATAGACAAGACCTACTCCTTGCTCCGTGAACTGGACTCAACACCCCCTATTCACCGCACAAGAATATATGTGACTAGTAACAATCTTAAAACCTATGTATTGATATCTGTCTGGAAGTGAGTCAAGTGGGTGTAAAGCCGCATAAACACAGCCGTGAAAAGCAGCTAAACCCCATTATAAAAATAAATTACTTTTAAAAACCCGTAAAACAAAGACAGTGAAAGAGAGAGAAATTCTTACAAAATTCGTTCAGAGGCTGTGATGCAACCTGGATTGACCATATCTAGACCCACAGCTGGATGAGACATAAGGGTGGACACTCTTGGGGCTTGGAGGTTGGGTGAGGTTGGGTGAGCAAACGCAGACCCTTTAAAGTAATACTGCATGGTACCCATCCCATGGGTCCAAAATCTCCAGGTTCAAGGGCATCTTCCTACATCGAAAACTTGCATGAGGAACCCAGAAGAAGGTACACCGTGTGATTTTGAAAGGTTTCTAAAACGCACCTCATTTCTCATCTCCTTGTGCTCGGGTTCGCCATTCCAGCTACTTCACTAGCAAACTCCCTACTTGGAGAATCAGCACCTTTAACCTCCTGTTCTGTACAGGTTGCAATTTGTCCTGAGGATGAACGGGAAGAGGGGAAACCAATGAGAGAATAGATCTAGGTGTTGGGACAGGCACAAGTCACTCTATTTTCCCATCAGGAAGAAGAATTAACCACAGGCTCAGCCTGCCGCCGGGAACCAGAATAGGGCCTGAGGCAATCCCGTGCTTTTGCGGCCAGCTCCCAAAAAAGACAGTTGAAAAATGGAGCTCAGGGGGACTGCCATTCACAAACCTGCTGAGTTATAAATGATAACTCTAATCCACAAATATATTGAGGGAAGGCAACGAAGAGGATTTGAAAGCAAGGCAGAATTGCAGGAAACAGGTTTCAGGAGGTAGATTTGAATCGCCTTTAAAGCACATGAAAAGCGGCAAAACGTCGACAATGATGCCCTTGGCCAAAAAGGGCGTATGCGTTTTTTCCTGAATATATTCAGGAAAAAACGCATACGCCCTTTTTGGCCAACCAAGCAACCTGGAAAGGCAAATCAGTGCTACAAAGAAGTCTCGCTTCCCATCGGTCAAAAGGGTCATGCTGCAAAAAGTGTCAAAACCAGAAATGCAGGACAGGCCATGGAGAAATGGCAGCCTTGCTACGCTGATGGGCGGGATGTTAATTGCCAACAGCCACTCTGGAGAAGTGTACGGTGTGTCCTGAAACATCGAAAAAACACAGCTTAGGGAGCATAGGGCACGTCCACTCATGGGCGTATAAATTGGGAAAACTAAAAATCAGCAAGACACAGGCACCCCAAAGTTTAGGGCTGCTCTGTTGACAAGAACCTCCACTTCATGACACCTTAAATATCCCAGGAAAGAGAAAAATGGATAAAGAAGTTGTGGTCCTTATGTACAATGCAATATCACTCAGACATGAAATCAATGTCATAAGGCTAGTAGAAGCAAGATGAGTGGACTTAGGTACGACGATTCTAAGTGAAATAAGTCACACAGAAAAAGACACTTATCATAAGCTATCACTTATAGAGGGAATGTAAAAACCGCTACACTTGAACTGAATTACAGAACAGAACAGAATCACACGTTTAGAAAACACATTATGGCTGCTTAACGGGAAAGGTGAGGTGGGGTGATGCATAAAACAAGGGTTTCAAATTCGCTCAGATACCGTTCCATACACCCAATATGTAATAGACAAGACCTACTCCTTGCTCAGTGAACTGGACTCAACACCCCCTATTCACCGCACAAGAATATATGTGACTAGTAACAATCTTAAAACCTATGTATTGATATCTGTCTGGAAGTGAGTCAAGTGGGTGTAAATCCGCATAAACACAGCCGTGAAAAGCAGCTAAACCCCATTATAAAAATAAATTACTTTTAAAAACCCGTAAAACAAAGACAGTGAAAGAGAGAGAAATTCTTACAAAATTCGTTCAGAGGCTGTGATGCAACCTGGATTGACCATATCTACACGCACAGCTGGATGAGACATAAGGGTGGACAGTCTTGGGGCTGAAAGGTTGGGTTAGGTTGGGTGAGCAAACGCAGACCCTTTAAAGTAATACTGCGTGGTACCCATCCCATGGGTCCCAAGTCTCCAGGTTCAAGGGCATCTTCCTACATCGAAAACATGCATGAGAAACTCAGAAGATGGTACACCGTGTGATTTTGAAAGGTTTCTAAAACGCACCTCATTTCTCATCTCCTTGTGCTCGGGTTCGCCATTCCAGCTACTTTACTAGCAATCTCCCTACTTGGAGAATCAGCACCTTTAACCTCCTGTTCCCTACAGGTTGCAATTTGTCCTGAGGATGAACGGGAAGAGGGGCAACCAATGAGAGACTAGATCTAGCTGTTGGGACAGGCACAGGTCACTCTATTTTCCCATCAGGAAGAAGAATTAACCACAGGCTCAACCTGCTGCCAGGAACCAGAATAGGGCCTGAGGCAATCCCGTGCTTTTGCGGCCAGTTCTCAAAAAAGACAGTTGAAAAATGGAGCTCAGGGACACTGCAATTCACAAACCCGCAGAGTTATAAGTGATAACTCTCATCCACAGATATATTGAGGGAAGGCAACGAAGAGGATTTGAAAGCAAGGCAGAATTGCAGGAAACAGGTTTCAGGAGGTAGATTCGAATCGCCTTTAAAGCACATGAAAAGCGGCAAAACGTCGACAATGATGCCCTTGGCCAAAAAGGGCGTATGCGTTTTTTCCTGAATATATTCAGGAAAAAACGCATACGCACTTTTTGGCCAACCAAGCAACCTGGAAAGGCAAATCAGCGCTACAATGAAGTCTCGCTTCCCATCGGTCAAAAGGGCCATGCTGCAAAAAGTGTCAAAACCAGAAATGCAGGACAGGCCATGGAGAAATGGCAGCCTTGCTACGCTAATGGGCGGGATGTAAGTTGCCAACAGCCACTCAGGAGAAGTGTACGGTGTGTCCTGAAACATCGAAAAAACACAGCTTAGGGAGCAAAGGCACGTCCACTCATGGGCGTATAAATTGGGAAAACTAAAAATCAGCAAGACACAGGCACCCCAAAGTTTAGGGCTGCTCTGTTGACAAGAACCTCCACTTCATGACACCTTAAATATCCCAGGAAAGAGAAAAATGGATAAAGAAGTTGTGGTCCTTATGTACAATGGAATATCACTCAGACATGAAATCAATGTCATAAGGCTAGTAGAAGCAAGATGAGTGGACTTAGGTACGACGATTCTAAGTGAAATAAGTCACACAGAAAAAGACACTTATCATAAGCTATCACTTATAGAGGGAATGTAAAAACCGCTACACTTGAACTGAATTACAGAACAGAACAGAATCACACGTTTAGAAAACACACTATGGCTGCTTAACGGGAAAGGTGAGGTGGGGTGATGCATAAAACAAGGGGTTCAAATTCGCTCAGATACCGTTCCATACACCCAATATGTAATAGACAAGACCTACTCCTTGCTCAGTGAACTGGACTCAACACCCCCTATTCACCGCACAAGAATATATGTGACTAGTAACAATCTTAAAACCTATGTATTGATATCTGTCTGGAAGTGAGTCAAGTGGGTGTAAATCCGCATAAACACAGCCGTGAAAAGCAGCTAAACCCCATTATAAAAATAAATTACTTTTAAAAACCCGTAAAACAAAGACAGTGAAAGAGAGAGAAATTCTTACAAAATTCGATCAGGGGCTGAGATGCAACCTGGATTGACCATATCTAGACCCACAGCTGGATGAGACATAAGGGTGGACAATCTTGGGGCTGAGAGGTTGAGTGAGCAAACGCAGACCCTTTAAAGTAATACTGCGTGGTACCCATCCCATGGGTCCCAAATCTCCAGGTTCAAGGGCATCTTCCTACATCGAAAACATGCATGAGAAACTCAGAAGATGGTACACCGTGTGATTTTGAAAGGTTTCTAAAACACACCCCATTTGTCATCTCCTTGTGCTCGGGTTCGCCTTTCTAGCTACTTTACTAGCAATCTCCCTACTTGGAGAATCAGCACCTTTAAGCTCCTGTTCCCTACAGTTTGCAATTTGTCCTGAGGATGAACGGGAAGAGGGGCAACCAATGAGAGACTAGATCTAGGTGTTGGGACAGGCACAGGTCACTCTATTTTCCCATCAGGAAGAAGAATTAATCACAGGCTCAGCCTGCCGCCCAGAAGCACAATAGGGCCTGAGGCAATCCCGCGCTTTTGCGGCCAGCTCCCAAAAAAGCGAGTTGAAAAATGGAGCTCAGGGACACTGCAATTCACAAACCCGCAGAGTTATAAATGATAACTCTCATCCACAGATATATTGAGGGAAGGCAACGAAGAGGATTTGAAAGCAAGGCAGAATTGCAGGAAACAGATTTCAGGAGGTAGATTCGAATCGCCTGTAAAGCACATGAAAAGCGGCAAAACGTCGACAATGATGCCCTTGGCCAAGAAGGGCGTATGCGTTTTTTCCTGAATATATTCAGGAAAAAACGTATACGCACTTTTTGGCCAACCAAGCAACCTGGAAAGGCAAATCAGCGCTACAAAGAAGTCTCGCTTCCCATCGGTCAAAATGGCCATGCTGCAAAAAGTGTCAAAACCAGAAATGCAGGACAGGCCATGGAGAAATGGCAGCCTTGCTACGCTGATGGGCGGGATGTAAGTTGCCAACAGCCACTCAGGAGAAGTGTACGGTGTGTCCTGAAACATCGAAAAAACACAGCTTAGGGAGCATAGGGCACGTCCACTCATGGGCGTATAAATTGGGAAAACTAAAAATCAGCAAGACACAGGCACCCCAAAGTTTAGGGCTGCTCTGTTGACAAGAACCTCCACTTCATGACACCTTAAATATCCCAGGAAAGAGAAAAATGGATAAAGAAGTTTTGGTCCTTATGTACAATGCAATATCACTCAGACATGAAATCAATATCATAAGGCTAGTAGAAGCAAGATGAGTGGACTTAGGTACGACGATTCTAAGTGAAATAAGTCACACAGAAAAAGACACTTATCATAAGCTATCACTTATAGAGGGAATGTAAAAACCGCTACACTTGAACTGAATTACAGAACAGAACAGAATCACACGTTTAGAAAACACACTATGGCTGCTTAACGGGAAAGGTGAGGTGGGGTGATGCATAAAACAAGGGTTTCAAATTCGCTCAGATACCGTTCCATACACCCAATATGTAATAGACAAGACCTACTCCTTGCTCAGTGAACTGGACTCAACACCCCCTGTTCACCGCACAAGAATATATGTGACTAGTAACAATCTTAAAACCTATGTATTGATATCTGTCTGGAAGTGAGTCAAGTGGGTGTAAATCCGCATAAACACAGCCGTGAAAAGCAGCTAAACACCATTATAAAAATAAATTACTTTTAAAAACCCGTAAAACAAAGACAGTGAAAGAGAGAGAAATTCTTACAAAATTCGTTCAGAGGCTGTGATGCAACCTGTATTGACCATATCTACACGCACAGCTGGATGAGACATAAGGGTGGACAGTCTTGGGGCTGAAAGGTTGGGTTAGGTTGGGTGAGCAAACGCAGACCCTTTAAAGTAATACTGCTTGGTACCCATCCCATGGGTCCCAAGTCTCCAGGTTCAAGGGCATCTTCCTACATCGAAAACATGCATGAGAAACTCAGAAGATGGTACACCGTGTGATTTTGAAAGGTTTCTAAAACGCACCTCATTTCTCATCTCCTTGTGCTCGGGTTCGCCATTCCAGCTACTTTACTAGCAATCTCCCTACTTGGAGAATCAGCACCTTTAACCTCCTGTTCCCTACAGGTTGCAATTTGTCCTGAGGATGAACGGGAAGAGGGGCAACCAATGAGAGACTAGATCTAGCTGTTGGGACAGGCACAGGTCACTCTATTTTCCCATCAGGAAGAAGAATTAACCACAGGCTCAGCCTGCTGCCAGGAACCAGAATAGGGCCTGAGGCAATCCCGTGCTTTTGCGGCCAGCTCTCAAAAAAGACAGTTGAAAAATGGAGCTCAGGGACACTGCAATTCACAAACCCGCAGAGTTATAAGTGATAACTCTCATCCACAGATATATTGAGGGAAGGCAACGAAGAGGATTTGAAAGCAAGGCAGAATTGCAGGAAACAGGTTTCAGGAGGTAGATTCGAATCGCCTTTAAAGCACATGAAAAGCGGCAAAACGTCGACAATGATGCCCTTGGCCAAAAAGGGCGTATGCGTTTTTTCCTGAATATATTCAGGAAAAAACGCATACGCACTTTTTGGCCAACCAAGCAACCTGGAAAGGCAAATCAGCGCTACAAAGAAGTCTCGCTTCCCATCGGTCAAAAGGGCCATGCTGCAAAAAGTGTCAAAACCAGAAATGCAGGACAGGCCATCGAGAAATGGCAGCCTTGCTACGCTGATGGGCGGGATGTAAGTTGCCAACAGCCACTCAGGAGAAGTGTACGGTGTGTCCTGAAACATCGAAAAAACACAGCTTAGAGAGCATAGGCACGTCCACTCATGGGCGTATAAATTGGGAAAATTAAAATCAGCAAGACACAGGCACCCCAAAGTTTAGGGCTGCTCTGTTGACAAGAACCTCCACTTCATGACACCTTAAATATCCCAGGAAAGAGAAAAATGGATAAAGAAGTTGTGGTCCTTATGTACAATGGAATATCACTCAGACATGAAATCAATGTCATAAGGCTAGTAGAAGCAAGATGAGTGGACTTAGGTACGACGATTCTAAGTGAAATAAGTCACACAGAAAAAGACACTTATCATAAGCTATCACTTATAGAGGGAATGTAAAAACCGCTACACTTGAACTGAATTACAGAACAGAACAGAATCACACGTTTAGAAAACACATTATGGCTGCTTAACGGGAAAGGTGAGGTGGGGTGATGCATAAAACAAGGGTTTCAAATTCGCTCAGATACCGTTCCATACACCCAATATGTAATAGACAAGACCTACTCCTTGCTCAGTGAACTGGACTCAACACCCCCTATTCACCGCACAGGAATATATGTGACTAGTAACAATCTTAAAACCTATGTATTGATATCTGTCTGGAAGTGAGTCAAGTGGGTGTAAATCCGCATAAACACAGCCGTGAAAAGCAGCTAAACCCCATTATAAAAATAAATTACTTTTAAAAACCCGTAAAACAAAGACAGTGAAAGAGAGAGAAATTCTTACAAAATTCGTTCAGAGGCTGTGATGCAACCTGGATTGACCATATCTACACGCACAGCTGGATGAGACATAAGGGTGGACAGTCTTGGGGCTGAAAGGTTGGGTTAGGTTGGGTGAGCAAACGCAGACCCTTTAAAGTAATACTGCGTGGTACCCATCCCATGGGTCCCAAGTCTCCAGGTTCAAGGGCATCTTCCTACATCGAAAACATGCATGAGAAACTCAGAAGATGGTACACCGTGTGATTTTGAAAGGTTTCTAAAACGCACCTCATTTCTCATCTCCTTGTGCTCGGGTTCGCCATTCCAGCTACTTTACTAGCAATCTCCCTACTTGGAGAATCAGCACCTTTAACCTCCTGTTCCCTACAGGTTGCAATTTGTCCTGAGGATGAACGGGAAGAGGGGCAACAAATGAGAGACTAGATCTAGCTGTTGGGACAGGCACAGGTCACTCTATTTTCCCATCAGGAAGAAGAATTAACCACAGGCTCAGCCTGCCACCGGGAACCAGAATAGGGCCTGAGGCAATCCCGTGCTTTTGCGGCCAGCTCCCAAAAAAGACAGTTGAAAAATGGAGCTCAGGGGGACTGCCATTCACAAACCTGCTGAGTTATAAATGATAACTCTCGTCCACAAATATATTGAGGGAAGGCAACGAAGAGGATTTGAAAGCAAGGCAGAATTGCAGGAAACAGGTTTCAGGAGGTAGATTCGAATCGCCTTTAAAGCACATGAAAAGCGGCAAAACGTCGACAATGATGCCCTTGGCCAAAAAGGGCGTATGCGTTTTTTCCTGAATATATTCAGGAAAAAACGCATACGCCCTTTTTGGCCAACCAAGCAACCTGGAAAGGCAAATCAGCGCTACAAAGAAGTCTCGCTTCCCATCGGTCAAAAGGGCCATGCTGCAAAAAGTGTCAAAACCAGAAATGCAGGACAAGCCATGGAGAAATGGCAGCCTTGCTACGCTAATGGGCGGGATGTAAGTTGCCAACAGCCACTCAGGAGAAGTGTACGGTGTGTCCTGAAACATCGAAAAAACACAGCTTAGGGAGCATAGGCACGTCCACTCATGGGCGTATAAATTGGGAAAACTAAAAATCAGCAAGACACAGGCACCCCAAAGTTTAGGGCTGCTCTGTTGACAAGAACCTCCACTTCATGACACCTTAAATATCCCAGGAAAGAGAAAAATGGATAAAGAAGTTGTGGTCCTTATGTACAATGGAATATCACTCAGACATGAAATCAATGTCATAAGGCTAGTAGAAGCAAGATGAGTGGACTTAGGTACGACGATTCTAAGTGAAATAAGTCACACAGAAAAAGACACTTATCATAAGCTATCACTTATAGAGGGAATGTAAAAACCGCTACACTTGAACTGAATTACAGAACAGAACAGAATCACACGTTTAGAAAACACACTATGGCTGCTTAACGGGAAAGGTGAGGTGGGGTGATGCATAAAACAAGGGTTTCAAATTCGCTCAGATACCGTTCCATACACCCAATATGTAATAGACAAGACCTACTCCTTGCTCAGTGAACTGGACTCAACACCCCCTATTCACCGCACAAGAATATATGTGACTAGTAAGAATCTTAAAACCTATGTATTGATATCTGTCTGGAAGTGAGTCAAGTGGGTGTAAAGCCGCATAAACACAGCCGTGAAAAGCAGCTAAACCCCATTATAAAAATAAATTACTTTTAAAAACCCGTAAAACAAAGACAGTGAAAGAGAGAGAAATTCTTACAAAATTCGTTCAGAGGCTGTGATGCAACCTGGATTGACCATATCTAGACCCACAGCTGGATGAGACATAAGGGTGGACACTCTTGGGGCTGAAAGGTTGGGTGAGGTTGGGTGAGCAAACGCAGACCCTTTAAAGTAATACTGCGTGGTACCCATCCCATGGGTCCCAAATCTCCAGGTTCAAGGGCATCTTCCTACATCGAAAACATGCATGAGAAACCCAGAAGATGGTACACCGTGTGATTTTGAAAGGTTTCTAATACGCACCTCATTTCTCATCTCCTTGTGCTCAGGTTCGCCTTTCCAGCTACTTTACTAGCAATCTCCCTACTTGGAGAATCAGCACCTTTAAGCTCCTGTTTCCTACATGTTGCAATTTGTCCTAAGGATGAACGGGAAGAGGGGCAACCAATGAGAGACTAGATCTAGGTGTTGGGACAGGCACAGGTCACTCTATTTTCCCATCAGGAAGAAGAATTAACCACAGGCTCAGCCTGCCGCCCAGAAGCAGAATAGGGCCTGAGGCAATCCCGCGCTTTTGCGGCCAGCTCCCAAAAAAGCGAGTTGAAAAATGGATCTCAGGGACACTGCAATTCACAAACCCGCAGAGTTATAAATGATAACTCTCATCCACAGATATATTGAGGGAAGGCAACGAAGAGGATTTGAAAGCAAGGCAGAATTGCAGGAAACAGATTTCAGGAGGTATATTCAAATCGCGTTTAAAACACATGAAAAGCGGCAAAACGTCGACAATGATGCCCTTGGCCAAAAAGGGCGTATGCGTTTTTTCCTGAATATATTCAGGAAAAAACGCATACGCCCTTTTTGGCCAACCAAGCAACCTGGAAAGGCAAATCAGCGCTCCAAAGAAGTCTCGCTTCCCATCGGTCAAAAGGGTCATGCTGCAAAAAGTGTCAAAACCAGAAATGCAGGACAGGCCTTGGAGAAATGGCAGCCTTGCTACGCTGATGGGTGGGATGTAAATTGCCAACAGCCACTCTGGAGAAGTGTACGGTGTGTCCTGAAACATCGAAAAAACACAGCTTAGGGAGTATAGGGCACGTCCACTCATGGGCGTATAAATTGGGAAAACTAAAAATCAGCAAGACACAGGCACCCCAAAGTTTAGGGCTGCTCTGTTGACAAGAACCTCCACTTCATGACACCTAAAATATCCCAGGAAAGAGAAAAATGGATAAAGAAGTTGTGGTCCTTATGTACAATGGAATATCACTCAGACATGAAATCAATGTCATAAGGCTAGTAGAAGCAAGATGAGTGGATTTAGGTACGATGATCCTAAGTGAAATAAGTCACACAGAAAAAGACACTTATAAGCTATCACTTATAGAGGGAATGTAAAAACCGCTACACTTGAACTGATTTACAAAACAGAACAGAGTCACACGTTTACAAATCACAATATGCCTGCTTAACGGGAAAGGTGAGGTGGGGTGATGCATAAAACAAGGGTTTCAAATTCGCTCAGATACCGTTCCGTACACCCAACATGTAATAGACAAGACCTACTCCTTGCTCAGTGAACTGGACTCAAAACCCCCTATTCACCACACAAGAATATATGTGACTAGTAAGAATCTTAAACCTATGTATTGATATCTGTCTGGAAGTGCGTCAAGTGGGTGTAAAGCCGCATAAACACAGCCGTGAAAAGCAGCTAAACCCCATTATAAAAATAAATTACTTTTAAAAACCCGTAAAACAAAGACAGTGAAAGAGAGAGAAATTCTTACAAAATTCGTTCAAAGGCTGTGATGCAACCTGGATTGACCATATCTAGACCCACAGCTGGATGAGACATAAGGGTGGACACTCTTGGGGCTGAAAGGTTGGGTGAGGTTGGGTGAGCAAACGCAGACCATTTAAAGTAATACTGCCTGGTACCCATCCCATGGGTCCCAAATCTCCAGGTTCAAGGGCATCTTCCTACATCGAAAACATGCATGAGAAACCCAGAAGATGGTACACCGTGTGATTTTGAAAGGTTTCTAATACGCACCTCATTTCTCATCTCCTTGTGCTCGGGTTCGCCATTCCAGCTACTTTACTAGCAATCGCCCTACTTGGAGAATCAGTACCTTTAAGCTCCTGTTCCCTACAGGTTGCAATTTGTCCTGAGGATGAACGGGAAGAGGGGCAACCAATGAGAGACTAGATCTAGGTGTTGGGACAGGCACAGGTCACTCTATTTTCCCATCAGGAAGAAGAATTAACCACAGGCTCAGCCTGCCCCCCGGAACCTGAATAGGGCCTGAGGCAATCCCGCGCTTTTGCGGCCAGCTCCCAAAAAAGCGAGTTGAAAAATGGAGCTCAGGGACACTGCAATTCACAAACACGCAGAGTTATAAATGATAACTCTCATCCACAGATATATTGAGGGAAGGCAACGAAGAGGATTTGAAAGCAAGGCAGAAATGCAGGAAACAGATTTCAGGAGGTAGATTCGAATCGCCTTTAAAGCACATGAAAAGTGGCAAAACGTCGAGAATGATGCCCTTGGCCAAAAAGGGCGTATGCGTTTTTTCCTGAATATATTCAGGAAAAAACGCATACGCCCTTTTTGGCCAACCAAGCAACCTGGAAAGGCAAATCAGCGCTACAAAGAAGTCTCGCTTCCCATCGGTCAAAAGGTTCATGCTGCAAAAAGTGTCAAAACCAGAAATGCAGGACAGGCCATGGAGAAATGGCAGCCTTGCTACGCTGATGGGCGGGATGTAAATTGCCAACAGCCACTCTGGAGAAGTGTACGGTGTGTCCTGAAACATCGAAAAAACACAGCTTAGGGAGCATAGGGCACGTCCACTCATGGGCGTATAAATTGGGAAAACTAAAAATCAGCAAGACACAGGCACCCCAAAGTTTAGGGCTGCTCTGTTGACAAGAACCTCCACTTCATGACACCTTAAATATCCCAGGAAAGAGAAAAATGGATAAAGAATTTGTGGTCCTTATGTACAATGCAATATCACACAGACATGAAATCAATGTCATAAGGCTAGTAGAAGCAAGATGAGTGGACTTAGGTACGACGATTCTAAGTGAAATAAGTCACACAGAAAAAGACACTTATCATAAGCTATCACTTATAGAGGGAATGTAAAAACCGCTACACTTGAACTGAATTACAGAACAGAACAGAATCACACGTTTAGAAAACACACTATGGCTGCTTAACGGGAAAGGTGAGGTGGGGTGATGCATAAAACAAGGGGTTCAAATTCGCTCAGATACCGTTCCATACACCCAATATGTAATAGACAAGACCTACTCCTTGCTCCGTGAACTGGACTCAACACCCCCTATTCACCGCACAAGAATATATGTGACTAGTAACAATCTTAAAACCTATGTATTGATATCTGTCTGGAAGTGAGTCAAGTGGGTGTAAAGCCGCATAAACACAGCCGTGAAAAGCAGCTAAACCCCATTATAAAAATAAATTACTTTTAAAAACCCGTAAAACAAAGACAGTGAAAGAGAGAGAAATTCTTACAAAATTCGTTCAGAGGCTGTGATGCAACCTGGATTGACCATATCTAGACCCACAGCTGGATGAGACATAAGGGTGGACACTCTTGGGGCTTGGAGGTTGGGTGAGGTTGGGTGAGCAAACGCAGACCCTTTAAAGTAATACTGCATGGTACCCATCCCATGGGTCCAAAATCTCCAGGTTCAAGGGCATCTTCCTACATCGAAAACTTGCATGAGGAACCCAGAAGAAGGTACACCGTGTGATTTTGAAAGGTTTCTAAAACGCACCTCATTTCTCATCTCCTTGTGCTCGGGTTCGCCATTCCAGCTACTTCACTAGCAAACTCCCTACTTGGAGAATCAGCACCTTTAACCTCCTGTTCTGTACAGGT
Organism: Eschrichtius robustus; assembly: GCF_028021215.1. Classification (NCBI taxonomy): domain Eukaryota; kingdom Metazoa; phylum Chordata; class Mammalia; order Artiodactyla; family Eschrichtiidae; genus Eschrichtius; species Eschrichtius robustus. The sequence continues at coordinate 637,302 of NW_027175224.1, forward strand.
TGCAATTTGTCCTGAGGATGAACGGGAAGAGGGGAAACCAATGAGAGAATAGATCTAGGTGTTGGGACAGGCACAAGTCACTCTATTTTCCCATCAGGAAGAAGAATTAACCACAGGCTCAGCCTGCCGCCGGGAACCAGAATAGGGCCTGAGGCAATCCCGTGCTTTTGCGGCCAGCTCCCAAAAAAGACAGTTGAAAAATGGAGCTCAGGGGGACTGCCATTCACAAACCTGCTGAGTTATAAATGATAACTCTCGTCCACAAATATATTGAGGGAAGGCAACGAAGAGGATTTGAAAGCAAGGCAGAATTGCAGGAAACAGGTTTCAGGAGGTAGATTTGAATCGCCTTTAAAGCACATGAAAAGCGGCAAAACGTCGACAATGATGCCCTTGGCCAAAAAGGGCGTATGCGTTTTTTCCTGAATATATTCAGGAAAAAACGCATACGCCCTTTTTGGCCAACCAAGCAACCTGGAAAGGCAAATCAGTGCTACAAAGAAGTCTCGCTTCCCATCGGTCAAAAGGGTCATGCTGCAAAAAGTGTCAAAACCAGAAATGCAGGACAGGCCATGGAGAAATGGCAGCCTTGCTACGCTGATGGGCGGGATGTTAATTGCCAACAGCCACTCTGGAGAAGTGTACGGTGTGTCCTGAAACATCGAAAAAACACAGCTTAGGGAGCATAGGGCACGTCCACTCATGGGCGTATAAATTGGGAAAACTAAAAATCAGCAAGACACAGGCACCCCAAAGTTTAGGGCTGCTCTGTTGACAAGAACCTCCACTTCATGACACCTTAAATATCCCAGGAAAGAGAAAAATGGATAAAGAAGTTGTGGTCCTTATGTACAATGCAATATCACTCAGACATGAAATCAATGTCATAAGGCTAGTAGAAGCAAGATGAGTGGACTTAGGTACGACGATTCTAAGTGAAATAAGTCACACAGAAAAAGACACTTATCATAAGCTATCACTTATAGAGGGAATGTAAAAACCGCTACACTTGAACTGAATTACAGAACAGAACAGAATCACACGTTTAGAAAACACATTATGGCTGCTTAACGGGAAAGGTGAGGTGGGGTGATGCATAAAACAAGGGTTTCAAATTCGCTCAGATACCGTTCCATACACCCAATATGTAATAGACAAGACCTACTCCTTGCTCAGTGAACTGGACTCAACACCCCCTATTCACCGCACAAGAATATATGTGACTAGTAACAATCTTAAAACCTATGTATTGATATCTGTCTGGAAGTGAGTCAAGTGGGTGTAAATCCGCATAAACACAGCCGTGAAAAGCAGCTAAACCCCATTATAAAAATAAATTACTTTTAAAAACCCGTAAAACAAAGACAGTGAAAGAGAGAGAAATTCTTACAAAATTCGTTCAGAGGCTGTGATGCAACCTGGATTGACCATATCTACACGCACAGCTGGATGAGACATAAGGGTGGACAGTCTTGGGGCTGAAAGGTTGGGTTAGGTTGGGTGAGCAAACGCAGACCCTTTAAAGTAATACTGCGTGGTACCCATCCCATGGGTCCCAAGTCTCCAGGTTCAAGGGCATCTTCCTACATCGAAAACATGCATGAGAAACTCAGAAGATGGTACACCGTGTGATTTTGAAAGGTTTCTAAAACGCACCTCATTTCTCATCTCCTTGTGCTCGGGTTCGCCATTCCAGCTACTTTACTAGCAATCTCCCTACTTGGAGAATCAGCACCTTTAACCTCCTGTTCCCTACAGGTTGCAATTTGTCCTGAGGATGAACGGGAAGAGGGGCAACCAATGAGAGACTAGATCTAGCTGTTGGGACAGGCACAGGTCACTCTATTTTCCCATCAGGAAGAAGAATTAACCACAGGCTCAACCTGCTGCCAGGAACCAGAATAGGGCCTGAGGCAATCCCGTGCTTTTGCGGCCAGTTCTCAAAAAAGACAGTTGAAAAATGGAGCTCAGGGACACTGCAATTCACAAACCCGCAGAGTTATAAGTGATAACTCTCATCCACAGATATATTGAGGGAAGGCAACGAAGAGGATTTGAAAGCAAGGCAGAATTGCAGGAAACAGGTTTCAGGAGGTAGATTCGAATCGCCTTTAAAGCACATGAAAAGCGGCAAAACGTCGACAATGATGCCCTTGGCCAAAAAGGGCGTATGCGTTTTTTCCTGAATATATTCAGGAAAAAACGCATACGCACTTTTTGGCCAACCAAGCAACCTGGAAAGGCAAATCAGCGCTACAATGAAGTCTCGCTTCCCATCGGTCAAAAGGGCCATGCTGCAAAAAGTGTCAAAACCAGAAATGCAGGACAGGCCATGGAGAAATGGCAGCCTTGCTACGCTAATGGGCGGGATGTAAGTTGCCAACAGCCACTCAGGAGAAGTGTACGGTGTGTCCAGAAACATCGAAAAAACACAGCTTAGGGAGCAAAGGCACGTCCACTCATGGGCGTATAAATTGGGAAAACTAAAAATCAGCAAGACACAGGCACCCCAAAGTTTAGGGCTGCTCTGTTGACAAGAACCTCCACTTCATGACACCTTAAATATCCCAGGAAAGAGAAAAATGGATAAAGAAGTTGTGGTCCTTATGTACAATGGAATATCACTCAGACATGAAATCAATGTCATAAGGCTAGTAGAAGCAAGATGAGTGGACTTAGGTACGACGATTCTAAGTGAAATAAGTCACACAGAAAAAGACACTTATCATAAGCTATCACTTATAGAGGGAATGTAAAAACCGCTACACTTGAACTGAATTACAGAACAGAACAGAATCACACGTTTAGAAAACACACTATGGCTGCTTAACGGGAAAGGTGAGGTGGGGTGATGCATAAAACAAGGGGTTCAAATTCGCTCAGATACCGTTCCATACACCCAATATGTAATAGACAAGACCTACTCCTTGCTCAGTGAACTGGACTCAACACCCCCTATTCACCGCACAAGAATATATGTGACTAGTAACAATCTTAAAACCTATGTATTGATATCTGTCTGGAAGTGAGTCAAGTGGGTGTAAATCCGCATAAACACAGCCGTGAAAAGCAGCTAAACCCCATTATAAAAATAAATTACTTTTAAAAACCCGTAAAACAAAGACAGTGAAAGAGAGAGAAATTCTTACAAAATTCGATCAGGGGCTGAGATGCAACCTGGATTGACCATATCTAGACCCACAGCTGGATGAGACATAAGGGTGGACAATCTTGGGGCTGAGAGGTTGAGTGAGCAAACGCAGACCCTTTAAAGTAATACTGCGTGGTACCCATCCCATGGGTCCCAAATCTCCAGGTTCAAGGGCATCTTCCTACATCGAAAACATGCATGAGAAACTCAGAAGATGGTACACCGTGTGATTTTGAAAGGTTTCTAAAACACACCCCATTTGTCATCTCCTTGTGCTCGGGTTCGCCTTTCTAGCTACTTTACTAGCAATCAACTTACTTGGAGAATCAGCACCTTTAAGCTCCTGTTCCCTACAGTTTGCAATTTGTCCTGAGGATGAACGGGAAGAGGGGCAACCAATGAGAGACTAGATCTAGGTGTTGGGACAGGCACAGGTCACTCTATTTTCCCATCAGGAAGAAGAATTAATCACAGGCTCAGCCTGCCGCCCAGAAGCACAATAGGGCCTGAGGCAATCCCGCGCTTTTGCGGCCAGCTCCCAAAAAAGCGAGTTGAAAAATGGAGCTCAGGGACACTGCAATTCACAAACCCGCAGAGTTATAAATGATAACTCTCATCCACAGATATATTGAGGGAAGGCAACGAAGAGGATTTGAAAGCAAGGCAGAATTGCAGGAAACAGATTTCAGGAGGTAGATTCGAATCGCCTGTAAAGCACATGAAAAGCGGCAAAACGTCGACAATGATGCCCTTGGCCAAGAAGGGCGTATGCGTTTTTTCCTGAATATATTCAGGAAAAAACGTATACGCACTTTTTGGCCAACCAAGCAACCTGGAAAGGCAAATCAGCGCTACAAAGAAGTCTCGCTTCCCATCGGTCAAAATGGCCATGCTGCAAAAAGTGTCAAAACCAGAAATGCAGGACAGGCCATGGAGAAATGGCAGCCTTGCTACGCTGATGGGCGGGATGTAAGTTGCCAACAGCCACTCAGGAGAAGTGTACGGTGTGTCCTGAAACATCGAAAAAACACAGCTTAGGGAGCATAGGGCACGTCCACTCATGGGCGTATAAATTGGGAAAACTAAAAATCAGCAAGACACAGGCACCCCAAAGTTTAGGGCTGCTCTGTTGACAAGAACCTCCACTTCATGACACCTTAAATATCCCAGGAAAGAGAAAAATGGATAAAGAAGTTTTGGTCCTTATGTACAATGCAATATCACTCAGACATGAAATCAATATCATAAGGCTAGTAGAAGCAAGATGAGTGGACTTAGGTACGACGATTCTAAGTGAAATAAGTCACACAGAAAAAGACACTTATCATAAGCTATCACTTATAGAGGGAATGTAAAAACCGCTACACTTGAACTGAATTACAGAACAGAACAGAATCACACGTTTAGAAAACACACTATGGCTGCTTAACGGGAAAGGTGAGGTGGGGTGATGCATAAAACAAGGGTTTCAAATTCGCTCAGATACCGTTCCATACACCCAATATGTAATAGACAAGACCTACTCCTTGCTCAGTGAACTGGACTCAACACCCCCTGTTCACCGCACAAGAATATATGTGACTAGTAACAATCTTAAAACCTATGTATTGATATCTGTCTGGAAGTGAGTCAAGTGGGTGTAAATCCGCATAAACACAGCCGTGAAAAGCAGCTAAACACCATTATAAAAATAAATTACTTTTAAAAACCCGTAAAACAAAGACAGTGAAAGAGAGAGAAATTCTTACAAAATTCGTTCAGAGGCTGTGATGCAACCTGTATTGACCATATCTACACGCACAGCTGGATGAGACATAAGGGTGGACAGTCTTGGGGCTGAAAGGTTGGGTTAGGTTGGGTGAGCAAACGCAGACCCTTTAAAGTAATACTGCTTGGTACCCATCCCATGGGTCCCAAGTCTCCAGGTTCAAGGGCATCTTCCTACATCGAAAACATGCATGAGAAACTCAGAAGATGGTACACCGTGTGATTTTGAAAGGTTTCTAAAACGCACCTCATTTCTCATCTCCTTGTGCTCGGGTTCGCCATTCCAGCTACTTTACTAGCAATCTCCCTACTTGGAGAATCAGCACCTTTAACCTCCTGTACCCTACAGGTTGCAATTTGTCCTGAGGATGAACGGGAAGAGGGGCAACCAATGAGAGACTAGATCTAGCTGTTGGGACAGGCACAGGTCACTCTATTTTCCCATCAGGAAGAAGAATTAACCACAGGCTCAGCCTGCTGCCAGGAACCAGAATAGGGCCTGAGGCAATCCCGTGCTTTTGCGGCCAGCTCTCAAAAAAGACAGTTGAAAAATGGAGCTCAGGGACACTGCAATTCACAAACCCGCAGAGTTATAAGTGATAACTCTCATCCACAGATATATTGAGGGAAGGCAACGAAGAGGATTTGAAAGCAAGGCAGAATTGCAGGAAACAGGTTTCAGGAGGTAGATTCGAATCGCCTTTAAAGCACATGAAAAGCGGCAAAACGTCGACAATGATGCCCTTGGCCAAAAAGGGCGTATGCGTTTTTTCCTGAATATATTCAGGAAAAAACGCATACGCACTTTTTGGCCAACCAAGCAACCTGGAAAGGCAAATCAGCGCTACAAAGAAGTCTCGCTTCCCATCGGTCAAAAGGGCCATGCTGCAAAAAGTGTCAAAACCAGAAATGCAGGACAGGCCATCGAGAAATGGCAGCCTTGCTACGCTGATGGGCGGGATGTAAGTTGCCAACAGCCACTCAGGAGAAGTGTACGGTGTGTCCTGAAACATCGAAAAAACACAGCTTAGAGAGCATAGGCACGTCCACTCATGGGCGTATAAATTGGGAAAATTAAAATCAGCAAGACACAGGCACCCCAAAGTTTAGGGCTGCTCTGTTGACAAGAACCTCCACTTCATGACACCTTAAATATCCCAGGAAAGAGAAAAATGGATAAAGAAGTTGTGGTCCTTATGTACAATGGAATATCACTCAGACATGAAATCAATGTCATAAGGCTAGTAGAAGCAAGATGAGTGGACTTAGGTACGACGATTCTAAGTGAAATAAGTCACACAGAAAAAGACACTTATCATAAGCTATCACTTATAGAGGGAATGTAAAAACCGCTACACTTGAACTGAATTACAGAACAGAACAGAATCACACGTTTAGAAAACACATTATGGCTGCTTAACGGGAAAGGTGAGGTGGGGTGATGCATAAAACAAGGGTTTCAAATTCGCTCAGATACCGTTCCATACACCCAATATGTAATAGACAAGACCTACTCCTTGCTCAGTGAACTGGACTCAACACCCCCTATTCACCGCACAGGAATATATGTGACTAGTAACAATCTTAAAACCTATGTATTGATATCTGTCTGGAAGTGAGTCAAGTGGGTGTAAATCCGCATAAACACAGCCGTGAAAAGCAGCTAAACCCCATTATAAAAATAAATTACTTTTAAAAACCCGTAAAACAAAGACAGTGAAAGAGAGAGAAATTCTTACAAAATTCGTTCAGAGGCTGTGATGCAACCTGGATTGACCATATCTACACGCACAGCTGGATGAGACATAAGGGTGGACAGTCTTGGGGCTGAAAGGTTGGGTTAGGTTGGGTGAGCAAACGCAGACCCTTTAAAGTAATACTGCGTGGTACCCATCCCATGGGTCCCAAGTCTCCAGGTTCAAGGGCATCTTCCTACATCGAAAACATGCATGAGAAACTCAGAAGATGGTACACCGTGTGATTTTGAAAGGTTTCTAAAACGCACCTCATTTCTCATCTCCTTGTGCTCGGGTTCGCCATTCCAGCTACTTTACTAGCAATCTCCCTACTTGGAGAATCAGCACCTTTAACCTCCTGTTCCCTACAGGTTGCAATTTGTCCTGAGGATGAACGGGAAGAGGGGCAACCAATGAGAGACTAGATCTAGCTGTTGGGACAGGCACAGGTCACTCTATTTTCCCATCAGGAAGAAGAATTAACCACAGGCTCAGCCTGCCACCGGGAACCAGAATAGGGCCTGAGGCAATCCCGTGCTTTTGCGGCCAGCTCCCAAAAAAGACAGTTGAAAAATGGAGCTCAGGGGGACTGCCATTCACAAACCTGCTGAGTTATAAATGATAACTCTCGTCCACAAATATATTGAGGGAAGGCAACGAAGAGGATTTGAAAGCAAGGCAGAATTGCAGGAAACAGGTTTCAGGAGGTAGATTCGAATCGCCTTTAAAGCACATGAAAAGCGGCAAAACGTCGACAATGATGCCCTTGGCCAAAAAGGGCGTATGCGTTTTTTCCTGAATATATTCAGGAAAAAACGCATACGCCCTTTTTGGCCAACCAAGCAACCTGGAAAGGCAAATCAGCGCTACAAAGAAGTCTCGCTTCCCATCGGTCAAAAGGGCCATGCTGCAAAAAGTGTCAAAACCAGAAATGCAGGACAAGCCATGGAGAAATGGCAGCCTTGCTACGCTAATGGGCGGGATGTAAGTTGCCAACAGCCACTCAGGAGAAGTGTACGGTGTGTCCTGAAACATCGAAAAAACACAGCTTAGGGAGCATAGGCACGTCCACTCATGGGCGTATAAATTGGGAAAACTAAAAATCAGCAAGACACAGGCACCCCAAAGTTTAGGGCTGCTCTGTTGACAAGAACCTCCACTTCATGACACCTTAAATATCCCAGGAAAGAGAAAAATGGATAAAGAAGTTGTGGTCCTTATGTACAATGGAATATCACTCAGACATGAAATCAATGTCATAAGGCTAGTAGAAGCAAGATGAGTGGACTTAGGTACGACGATTCTAAGTGAAATAAGTCACACAGAAAAAGACACTTATCATAAGCTATCACTTATAGAGGGAATGTAAAAACCGCTACACTTGAACTGAATTACAGAACAGAACAGAATCACACGTTTAGAAAACACACTATGGCTGCTTAACGGGAAAGGTGAGGTGGGGTGATGCATAAAACAAGGGTTTCAAATTCGCTCAGATACCGTTCCATACACCCAATATGTAATAGACAAGACCTACTCCTTGCTCAGTGAACTGGACTCAACACCCCCTATTCACCGCACAAGAATATATGTGACTAGTAACAATCTTAAAACCTATGTATTGATATCTGTCTGGAAGTGAGTCAAGTCGGTGTAAATCCGGATAAACACAGCCGTGAAAAGCAGCTAAACCCCATTATAAAAATAAATTACTTTTAAAAACCCGTAAAACAAAGACAGTGAAAGAGAGAGAAATTCTTACAAAATTCGATCAGGGGCTGAGATGCAACCTGGATTGACCATATCTAGACCCACTGCTGGATGAGACATAAGGGTGGACACTCCTGGGGCTGAGAGGTTGAGTGAGCAAACGCAGACCCTTTAAAGTAATACTGCGTGGTACCCATCCCATGGGTCCCAAATCTCCAGGTTCAAGGGCATCTTCCTACATCGAAAACATGCATGAGAAACTCAGAAGATGGTACACCGTGTGATTTTGAAAGGTTTCTAAAACACACCCCATTTGTCTTCTCCTTGTGCTCGGGTTCGCCTTTCCAGCTACTTTACTAGCAATCAACTTACTTGGAGAATCAGCACCTTTAAGCTCCTGTTCCCTACAGTTTGCAATTTGTCCTGAGGATGAACGGGAAGAGGGGCAACCAATGAGAGACTAGATCTAGGTGTTGGGACAGGCACAGGTCACTCTATTTTCCCATCAGGAAGAAGAATTAATCACAGGCTCAGCCTGCCGCCCAGAAGCACAATAGGGCCTGAGGCAATCCCGCGCATTTGCGGCCAGCTCCCAAAAAAGCGAGTTGAAAAATGGAGCTCAGGGACACTGCAATCCACAAACCCGCAGAGTTATAAATGATAACTCTCATCCAAAGATATATTGAGGGAAGGCAACGAAGAGGATTTGAAAGCAAGGCAGAATTGCAGGAAACAGATTTCAGGAGGTAGATTCGAATCGCCTGTAAAGCACATGAAAAGCGGCAAAACGTCGACAATGATGCCCTTGGCCAAGAAGGGCGTATGCGTTTTTTCCTGAATATATTTAGGAAAAAACGTATACGCACTTTTTGGCCAACCAAGCAACCTGGAAAGGCAAATCAGCGCTACAAAGAAGTCTCGCTTCCCATCGGTCAAAAGGGCCATGCTGCAAAAAGTGTCAAAACCAGAAATGCAGGACAGGCCATGGAGAAATGGCAGCCTTGCTACGCTGATGGGCGGGATGTAAGTTGCCAACAGCCACTCAGGAGAAGTGTACGGTGTGTCCTGAAACATCGAAAAAACACAGCTTAGGGAGCATAGGGCACGTCCACTCATGGGCGTATAAATTGGGAAAACTAAAAATCAGCAAGACACAGGCACCCCAAAGTTTAGGGCTGCTCTGTTGACAAGAACCTCCACTTCATGACACCTTAAATATCCCAGGAAAGAGAAAAATGGATAAAGAAGTTTTGGTCCTTATGTACAATGCAATATCACTCAGACATGAAATCAATATCATAAGGCTAGTAGAAGCAAGATGAGTGGACTTAGGTACGACGATTCTAAGTGAAATAAGTCACACAGAAAAAGACACTTATCATAAGCTATCACTTATAGAGGGAATGTAAAAACCGCTACACTTGAACTGAATTACAGAACAGAACAGAATCACACGTTTAGAAAACACACTATGGCTGCTTAACGGGAAAGGTGAGGTGGGGTGATGCATAAAACAAGGGGTTCAAATTCGCTCAGATACCGTTCCATACACCCAATATGTAATAGACAAGACCTACTCCTTGCTCAGTGAACTGGACTCAACACCCCCTATTCACCGCACAAGAATATATGTGACTAGTAACAATCTTAAAACCTATGTATTGATATCTGTCTGGAAGTGAGTCAAGTGGGTATAAAGCCGCATAAACACAGCCGTGAAAAGCAGCTAAACCCAATTATAAAAATAAATTACTTTTAAAAACCCGTAAAACAAAGACAGTGAAAGAGAGAGAAATTCTTACAAAATTCGTTCAGGGGGTGTGATGCAACCTGGATTGACCATATCTAGACCCACAGCTGGATGAGACATAAGGGTGGACACTCTTGGGGCTGAGAGGTTGGGTGAGGTTGGGTGAGCAAACGCAGACCCTTTAAAGTAATACTGCATGGTACCCATCCCATGGGTCCCAAATCTCCAGGTTCAAGGGCATCTTCCTACATCGAAAACTTGCATGAGGAACCCAGAAGAAGGTACACCGTGTGATTTTGAACGATTTCTAAAACGCACCTCATTTCTCATCTCCTTGTGCTCGGGTTCGCCATTCCAGCTACTTCACTAGCAATCTCCCTACTTGGAGAATCAGCACCTTTAACCTCCTGTTCTGTACAGGTTGCAATTTGTCCTGAGGATGAACGGGAAGAGGGGAAACCAATGAGAGAATAGATCTAGGTGTTGGGACAGGCACAGGTCACTCTATTTTCCCATCAGGAAGAAGAATTAACCACAGGCTCAGCCTGCCGCCGGGAACCAGAATAGGGCCTGAGGCAATCTCGTGCTTTTGCGGCCAGCTCCCAAAAAAGACAGTTGAAAAATGGAGCTCAGGGGGACTGCCATTCACAAACCTGCTGAGTTATAAATGATAACTCTCGTCCACAAATATATTGAGGGAAGGCAACGAAGAGGATTTGAAAGCAAGGCAGAATTGCAGGAAACAGGTTTCAGGAGGTAGATTCGAATCGCCTTTAAAGCACATGAAAAGCGGCAAAACGTCGACAATGATGCCCTTGGCCAAAAAGGGCGTATGCGTTTTTTCCTGAATATATTCAGGAAAAAACGCATACGCCCTTTTTGGCCAACCAAGCAACCTGGAAAGGCAAATCAGTGCTACAAAGAAGTCTCGCTTCCCATCGGTCAAAAGGGTCATGCTGCAAAAAGTGTCAAAACCAGAAATGCAGGACAGGCCATGGAGAAATGGCAGCCTTGCTACGCTGATGGGCGGGATGTTAATTGCCAACAGCCACTCTGGAGAAGTGTACGGTGTGTCCTGAAACATCGAAAAAGCACAGCTTAGGGAGCATAGGGCACGTCCACTCATGGGCGTATAAATTGGGAAAACTAAAAACCAGCAAGACACAGGCACCCCAAAGTTTAGGGCTGCTCTGTTGACAAGAACCTCCACTTCATGACACCTTAAATATCCCAGGAAAGAGAAAAATGGATAAAGAAGTTGTGGTCCTTATGTACAATGCAATATCACTCAGACAGGAAATCAATGTCATAAGACTAGTAGAAGCAAGATGAGTGGACTTAGGTACGACGATTCTAAGTGAAATAAGTCACACAGAAAAAGACACTTATCATAAGCTATCACTTATAGAGGAAATGTAAAAACCGCTACACTTGAACTGAATTACAGAACAGAACAGAATCACACGTTTAGAAAACACACTATGGCTGCTTAACGGGAAAGGTGAGGTGGGGTGATGCATAAAACAAGGGTTTCAAATTCGCTCAGATACCGTTCCATACACCCAATATGTAATAGACAAGACCTACTCCTTGCTCAGTGAACTGGACTCAACACCCCCTATTCACCGCACAAGAATATATGTGACTAGTAACAATCTTAAAACCTATGTATTGATATCTGTCTGGAAGTGAGTCAAGTGGGTGTAAATCCGCATAAACACAGCCGTGAAAAGCAGCTAAACCCCATTATAAAAATAAATTACTTTTAAAAACCCGTAAAACAAAGACAGTGAAAGAGAGAGAAATTCTTACAAAATTCGTTCAGAGGCTGTGATGCAACCTGGATTGACCATATCTACACGCACAGCTGGATGAGACATAAGGGTGGACAGTCTTGGGGCTGAAAGTTTGGGTTAGGTTGGGTGAGCAAACGCAGACCCTTTAAAGTAATACTGCGTGGTACCCATCCCATGGGTCCCAAGTCTCCAGGTTCAAGGGCATCTTCCTACATCGAAAACATGCATGAGAAACTCAGAAGATGGTACACCGTGTGATTTTGAAAGGTTTCTAAAACGCACCTCATTTCTCATCTCCTTGTGCTCGGGTTCGCCATTCCAGCCACTTTACTAGCAATCTCCCTACTTGGAGAATCAGCACCTTTAACCTCCTGTTCTGTACAGGTTGCAATTTGTCCTGAGGATGAACGGGAAGAGGGGAAACCAATGAGAGAATAGATCTAGGTGTTGGGACAGGCACAGGTCACTCTATTTTCCCATCAGGAAGAAGAATTAACCACAGGCTCAGCCTGCCGCCGGGAACCAGAATAGGGCCTGAGGCAATCTCGTGCTTTTGCGGCCAGCTCCCAAAAAAGACAGTTGAAAAATGGAGCTCAGGGGGACTGCCATTCACAAACCTGCTGAGTTATAAATGATAACTCTCGTCCACAAATATATTGAGGGAAGGCAACGAAGAGGATTTGAAAGCAAGGCAGAATTGCAGGAAACAGGTTTCAGGAGGTAGATTCGAATCGCCTTTAAAGCACATGAAAAGCGGCAAAACGTCGACAATGATGCCCTTGGCCAAAAAGGGCGTATGCGTTTTTTCCTGAATATATTCAGGAAAAAACGCATACGCCCTTTTTGGCCAACCAAGCAACCTGGAAAGGCAAATCAGTGCTACAAAGAAGTCTCGCTTCCCATCGGTCAAAAGGGTCATGCTGCAAAAAGTGTCAAAACCAGAAATGCAGGACAGGCCATGGAGAAATGGCAGCCTTGCTACGCTGATGGGCGGGATGTTAATTGCCAACAGCCACTCTGGAGAAGTGTACGGTGTGTCCTGAAACATCGAAAAAACACAGCTTAGGGAGCATAGGGCACGTCAACTCATGGGCGTATAAATTGGGAAAACTAAAAATCAGCAAGACACAGGCACCCCAAAGTTTAGGGCTGCTCTGTTGACAAGAACCTCCACTTCATGACACCTTAAATATCCCAGGAAAGAGAAAAATGGATAAAGAAGTTGTGGTCCTTATGTACAATGCAATATCACTCAGACAGGAAATCAATGTCATAAGGCTAGTAGAAGCAAGATGAGTGGACTTAGGTACGACGATTCTAAGTGAAATAAGTCACACAGAAAAAGACACTTATCATAAGCTATCACTTATAGAGGAAATGTAAAAACCGCTACACTTGAATTGAATTACAGAACAGAACAGAATCACACGTTTAGAAAACACACTATGGCTGCTTAACGGGAAAGGTGAGGTGGGGTGATGCATAAAACAAGGGTTTCAAATTCGCTCAGATACCGTTCCATACACCCAATATGTAATAGACAAGACCTACTCCTTGCTCAGTGAACTGGACTCAACACCCCCTATTCACCGCACAAGAATATATGTGACTAGTAACAATCTTAAAACCTATGTATTGATATCTGTCTGGAAGTGAGTCAAGTGGGTGTAAATCCGCATAAACACAGCCGTGAAAAGCAGCTAAACCCCATTATAAAAATAAATTACTTTTAAAAACCCGTAAAACAAAGACAGTGAAAGAGAGAGAAATTCTTACAAAATTCGTTCAGAGGCTGTGATGCAACCTGGATTGACCATATCTACACGCACAGCTGGATGAGACATAAGGGTGGACAGTCTTGGGGCTGAAAGGTTGGGTTAGGTTGGGTGAGCAAACGCAGACCCTTTAAAGTAATACTGCGTGGTACCCATCCCATGGGTCCCAAGTCTCCAGGTTCAAGGGCATCTTCCTACATCGAAAACATGCATGAGAAACTCAGAAGATGGTACACCGTGTGATTTTGAAAGGTTTCTAAAACGCACCTCATTTCTCATCTCCTTGTGCTCGGGTTCGCCATTCCAGCCACTTTACTAGCAATCTCCCTACTTGGAGAATCAGCACCTTTAACCTCCTGTTCCCTACAGGTTGCAAGTTGTCCTGAGGATGAACGGGAAGAGGGGCAACCAATGAGAGACTAGATCTAGCTGTTGGGACAGGCACAGGTCACTCTATTTTCCCATCAGGAAGAAGAATTAACCACAGGCTCAGCCTGCTGCCAGGAACCAGAATAGGGCCTGAGGCAATCCCGTGCTTTTGCGGCCAGCTCTCAAAAAAGACAGTTGAAAAATGGAGCTCAGGGACACTGCAATTCACAAACCCGCAGAGTTATAAGTGATAACTCTCATCCACAGATATATTGAGGGAAGGCAACGAAGAGGATTTGAAAGCAAGGCAGAATTGCAGGAAACAGATTTCAGGAGGTAGATTCGAATCGCTTTTAAGGCACATGAAAAGCGGCAAAAGGTCGACAATGATGCCCTTGGCCAAAAAGGGCGTATGCGTTTTTTCCTGAATATATTCAGGAAAAAACGCATACGCCCTTTTTGGCCAACCAAGCAACCTGGAAAGGCAAATCAGCGCTAAAAAGAAGTCTCGCTTCCCATGGGTCAAAAGGGCCATGCTGCAAAAAGTGTCAAAACCAGAAATGCAGGACAGGCCATGGAGAAATGGCAGCCTTGCTACGCTGATGGGTGGGATGTAAATTGCCAACAGCCACTCTGGAGAAGTGTACGGTGTGTCCTGAAACATCGAAAAAACACAGCTTAGTGAGCATAGGGCACGTCCACTCATGGGCGTATAAATTGGGAAAACTAAAAATCAGCAAGACACAGTCACCCCAAAGTTTGGGGCTGCTCTGTTGACAAGAACCTCCACTTCATGACACCTTAAATATCCCAGGAAAGAGAAAAATGGATAAAGAAGTTGCGGTCCTTATGTACAAAGGAATATCACTCAGACATGAAATCAATGTCATAAGGCCATTAGAAGCAAGATGAGTGGACTTAGGTACGACGATTCTAAGTGAAATAAGTCACACAGAAATAGACACTTATCATAAGCTATCACTTATAGAGGGAATGTAAAAACCGCTACACTTGAACTGAATTACAAAACAGAACAGAGTCACACGTTTAGAAAACACACTATGGCTGCTTAACGGGAAAGGTGAGGTGGGGTGATGCATAAAACAAGGGTTTCAAATTCGCTCAGATACCGTTCCATACACCCAATATGTAATAGACAAGACCTACTCCTTGCTCAGTGAACTGGACTCAACACCCCCTATTCACCGCACAAGAATATATGTGACTAGTAAGAATCTTAAAACCTATGTATTGATATCTGTCTGGAAGTGAGTCAAGTGGGTGTAAAGCCGCATAAACACAGCCGTGAAAAGCAGCTAAACCCCATTATAAAAATAAATTACTTTTAAAAACCCGTAAAACAAAGACAGTGAAAGAGAGAGAAATTCTTACAAAATTCGTTCAGAGGGTGTGATGCAACCTGGATTGACCATATCTAGACCCACAGCTGGATGAGACATAAGGGTGGACACTCTTGGGGCTGAAAGGTTGGGTGAGGTTGGGTGAGCAAACGCAGACCCTTTAAAGTAATACTGCCTGGTACCCATCCCATGGGTCCCAAATCTCCAGGTTCAAGGGCATCTTCCTACATCAAAAACATGCATGAGAAACCCAGAAGATGGTACACCGTGTGATTTTGAAAGGTTTCTAATACGCACCTCATTTCTCATCTCCTTGTGCTCGGGTTCGCCTTTCCAGCTACTTTACTAGCAATCTCCCTACTTGGAGAATCAGCACCTTTAAGCTCCTGTTTCCTACATGTTGCAATTTGTCCTAAGGATGAACGGGAAGAGGGGCAACCAATGAGAGACTAGATCTAGGTGTTGGGACAGGCACAGGTCACTCTATTTTCCCATCAGGAAGAAGAATTAACCACAGGCTCAGCCTGCCCCCCGGAACCTGAATAGGGCCTGAGGCAATCCCGCGCTTTTGCGGCCAGCTCCCAAAAAAGCGAGTTGAAAAATGGAGCTCAGGGACACTGCAATTCACAAACACGCAGAGTTATAAATGATAACTCTCATCCACAGATATATTGAGGGAAGACAACGAAGAGGATTTGAAAGCAAGGCAGAAATGCAGGAAACAGATTTCAGGAGGTAGATTCGAATCGCCTTTAAAGCACATGAAAAGTGGCAAAACGTCGAGAATGATGCCCTTGGCCAAAAAGGGCGTATGCGTTTTTTCCTGAATATATTCAGGAAAAAACGCATACGCCCTTTTTGGCCAACCAAGCAACCTGGAAAGGCAAATCAGCGCTACAAAGAAGTCTCGCTTCCCATCGGTCAAAAGGTTCATGCTGCAAAATGTGTCAAAACCAGAAATGCAGGACAGGCCATGGAGAAATGGCAGCCTTGCTACGCTGATGGGCGGGATGTAAATTGCCAACAGCCACTCTGGAGAAGTGTACGGTGTGTCCTGAAACATCGAAAAAACACAGCTTAGGGAGCATAGGGCACGTCCACTCATGGGCGTATAAATTGGGAAAATTAAAAATCAGCAAGACACAGGCACCCCAAAGTTTAGGGCTGCTCTGTTGACAAGAACCTCCACTTCATGACACCTTAAATATCCCAGGAAAGAGAAAAATGGATAAAGAAGTTGTGGTCCTTATGTACAATGGAATATCACTCAGACATGAAATCAATGTCATAAGGCTAGTAGAAGCAAGATGAGTGGATTTAGGTACGACGATTCTAAGTGAAATAAGTCACACAGAAATAGACACTTATCATAAGCTGTCACTTATAGAGGGAATGTAAAAACCGCTACAGTTGAACTGAATTACAAAACAGAACAGAGTCACACGTTTAGAAAACACACTATGGCTGCTTAACGGGAAAGGTGAGGTGGGGTGATGCATAAAACAAGGGTTTCAAATTTGCTCAGATACCGTTCCATACACCCAATATGTAATAGACAAGACCTACTCCTTGCTCAGTGAACTGGACTCAACACCCCCTATTCACCGCACAAGAATATATGTAACTAGTAAGAATCTTAAAACCTATGTATTGATATCTGTCTGGAAGTTAGTCAAGTGGGTGTAAAGCCGCATAAACACAGCCGTGAAAAGCAGCTAAACCCCATTATAAAAATAAATTACTTTTAAAAACCCGTAAAACAAAGACAGTGAAAGAGAGAGAAATTCTTACAAAATTCGTTCAGAGGCTGTGATGCAACCTGGATTGACCATATCTAGACCCACAGCTGGATGAGACATAAGGGTGGACACACTTGGGGCTGAAAGTTTGGGTGAGGTTGGGTGAGCAAACGCAGACGCTTTAAAGTAATACTGCCTGGTACCCATCCCATGCGTCCCAAATCTCCAGGTTCAAGGGCATCTTCCTACATCGAAAACATGCATGAGAAACCCAGAAGTTGGTACACTGTGTGATTTTGAAAGGTTTCTAAAACGCACCTCATTTCTCATCCCCTTGTGCTCGGGTTCGCCTTTCCTGGTACTTTACTAGCAATCTCCCTACTTGGAGAATCAGCACCTTTAAGCCCCTGTTCCCTACAGGTTGCAATTTGTCCTGAGGATGAACGGGAAGAGGGGCAACCAATGAGAGACTAGATCTAGGTGTTGGGACAGGCACAGGTCACTCTATTTTCCCATCAGGAAGAAGAATTAACCACAGGCTCAGCCTGCCGACCAGAAGCAGAATAGGGCCTGAGGCAATCCCGCGCTTTTGCGGCCAGCTCCCAAAAAAGCGAGTTGAAAAATGGAGCTCAGGGACACTGCAATTCACAAACCCGCAGAGTTATAAATGATAACTCTCATCCACAGATATATTGAGGAAAGGCAGCGAAGAGGATTTGAAAGCAAGGCAGAATTGCAGGAAACAGATTTCAGGAGGTAGATTCGAATCGCCTTTTAAGCACATGAAAAGCGGCAAAACGTCGAGAATGATGCCCTTGGCCAAAAAGGGCGTATGCGTTTTTTCCTGAATATATTCAGGAAAAAACGCATACGCCCTTTTTGGCCAACCAAGCAACCTGGAAAGTCAAATCAGCGCTACAAAGAAGTCTCGCTTCCCATCGGTCAAAAGGGTCATGCTGCAAAAAGTGTCAAAACCAGAAATGCAGGACAGGTCATGGAGAAATGGCAGCCTTGCTACGCTGATGGGCGGGATGTAAATTGCCAACAGTCACTCTGGAGAAGTGTACGGTGTGTCCTGAAACATCGAAAAAACACAGCTTAGGGAGCATAGGGCACGTCCACTCATGGGCGTATAAATTGGGAAAACTAAAAATCAGCAAGACACAGGCACCCCAAAGTTTAGGGCTGCTCTGTTGACAAGAACCTCCACTTCATGGCACCTTAAATATCCCAGGAAAGAGAAAAATGGATAAAGAAGTTGTGGTCCTTATGTACAATGGAATATCACTCAGACATGAAATCAATGTCATAAGGCAAGTGGAAGCAAGATGAGTGGATTTAGGTATGACGATTCTAAGTGAAATAAGTCACACAGAAATAGACACTTATCATAAGCTATCACTTATAGAGGGAATGTAAAAACCGCTACACTTGAACTGAATTACAAAACAGAACAGAGTCACACGTTTAGAAAACACACTATGGCTGCTTAACGGGAAAGGTGAGGTGGGGTGATGCATAAAACAAGGGTTTCAAATTCGCTCTGATACCGTTCCATACACCCAATATGTAATAGACAAGACCTACTCCTTGCTCAGTGAACTGGACTCAACACCCCCTATTCACCGCACAAGAATATATGTGACTAGTAAGAATCTTAAAACCTATGTATTGATATCTGTCTGGAAGTGAGTCAAGTGGGTGTAAAGCCGCATAAACACAGCCGTGAAAAGCAGCTAAACCCCATTATAAAAATAAATTACTTTTAAAAACCCGTAAAACAAAGACAGTGAAAGAGAGAGAAATTCTTACAAAATTTGTTCAGAGGCTGTGATGCAACCTGGATTGACCATATCTAGACCCACAGCTGCATGAGACATAAGGGTGGACACTCTTGGGGCTGAAAGTTTGGGTGAGGTTGGGTGAGCAAACGCAGACCCTTTAAAGTAATACTGCGTGGTACCCATCCCATGGGTCCCAAATCTCCAGGTTCAAGGGCATCTTCCTACATCGAAAACATGCATGAGAAACCCAGAAGATGGTACACCGTGTGATTTTGAAAGGTTTCTAATACGCACCTCATTTCTCATCTCCTTGTGCACGGGTTCGCCTTTCCAGCTACTTTACTAGCAATCTCCCTACTTGGAGAATCAGCACCTTTAAGCTCCTGTTTCCTACAGGTTGCAATTTGTCCTAAGGATGAACGGGAAGAGGGGCAACCAATGAGAGACTAGATCTAGGTGTTGGGACAGGCACAGGTCACTCTATTTTCCCATCAGGAAGAAGAATTAACCACAGGCTCAGCCTGTGGCCCAGAAGCAGAATAGGGCCTGAGGCAATCCCGCGCTTTTGCGGCTAGCTCCCAAAAAAGCGAGTTGAAAAATGGAGCTCAGGGACACTGCAATTCACAAACCCGCAGAGTTATAAATGATAACTCTCATCCACAGATATATTGAGGGAAGGCAACGAAGAGGATTTGAAAGCAAGGCAGAATTGCAGGAAACAGATTTCAGGAGGTAGATTTGAAACGCCTTTAAAGCACATGAAAAGCGGCAAAACGTCGAGAATGCTGCCCTTGGCCAAAAAGGGCGTATGCGTTTTTTCCTGAATATATTCAGGAAAAAACGCATACGCCCTTTTTGGCCAACCAAGCAAACTGCAAAGGCAAATCAACGCTCCAAAGAAGTCTCGCTTCCCATCGGTCAAAAGGGTCATGCTGCAAAACGTGTCAAAACCAGAAATGCAGGACAGGCCATGGAGAAATGGCAGCCTTGCTACGCTGATGGGCGGGATGTTAATTGCCAACAGCCACTCTGGAGAAGTGTACGGTGTGTCCTGAAACATCGAAAAAACACAGCTTAGGGAGCATAGGGCACGTCCACTCATGGGCGTATAAATTGGGAAAACTAAAAATCAGCAAGACACAGGCACCCCAAAGTTTAGGGCTGCTCTGTTGACAAGAACCTCCACTTCATGACACCTTAAATATCCCAGGAAAGAGAAAAATGGATAAAGAAGTTGTGGTCCTTATGTACAATGGAATATCACTCAGACATGAAATCAATGTCATAAGGCTAGTAGAATCAAGATGAGTGGATTTAGGTACGATGATCCTAAGTGAAATAAGTCACACAGAAAAAGACACTTATCATAAGCTATCACTTATAGAGGGAATGTAAAAACCGCTACACTTGAACTGATTTACAAAACAGAACAGAGTCACACGTTTACAAATCACAATATGCCTGCTTAACGGGAAAGGTGAGGTAGGGTGATGCATAAAACAAGGGTTTCAAATTCGCTCAGATACCGTTCCGTACACCCAATATGTAATAGACAAGACCTACTCCTTGCTCAGTGAACTGGACTCAACACCCCCTATTCACCGCACAAGAATATATGTGACTAGTAAGAATCTTAAACCTATGTATTGATATCTGTCTGGAAGTGAGTCAAGTGGGTGTAAAGCCGCATAAACACAGCCGTGAAAAGCAGCTAAACCCCATTATAAAAATAAATTACTTTTAAAAACCCGTAAAACAAAGACAGTGAAAGAGAGAGAAATTCTTACAAAATTCGTTCAGAGGCTGTGATGCAACCTGGATTGACCATATCTAGACCCACAGCTGGATGAGACATAATGGTGGACACTCTTGGGACTGAAAGGTTGGGTGAGGTTGGGTGAGCAAACGCAGACCCTTTAAAGTAATACTGCCTGGTACCCATCCCATGGGTCCCAAATCTCCAGTTTCAAGGGCATCTTCCTACATCGAAAACATGCATGAGAAACCCAGAAGATGGTACACCGTGTGATTTTGAAAGGTTTCTAATACGCACCTCATTTCTCATCTCCTTGTGCTCGGGTTCGCCTTTCCAGCTACTTTACTAGCAATCTCCCTACTTGGAGAATCAGCACCTTTAAGGTCCTGTTTCCTACATGTTGCAATTTGTCCTAAGGATGAACGGGAAGAGGGGCAACAAATGAGAGACTAGATCTAGGTTTTGGGACAGGCACAGGTCACTCTATTTTCCCATCAGGAAGAAGAATTAACCACAGGCTCAGCCTGCCGCCCAGAAGCAGAATAGGGCCTGAGGCAATCCCGCGCTTTTTTGGCCAGCTCCCAAAAAAGTGAGTTGAAAAATGGAGCTCAGGGATACTGCAATTCACAAACACGCAGAGTTATAAATGATAACTCTCATCCACAGATATATTGAGGGAAGGCAACGAAGAGGATTTGAAAGCAAGGCAGAATTGCAGGAAACAGATTTCAGGAGGTAGATTCGAATCGCCTTTAAAGCACATGAAAAGTGGCAAAACGTCGAGAATGATGCCCTTGGCCAAAAAGGGCGTATGCTTTTTTTCCTGAATATATTCAGGAAAAAAAGGATACGCCCTTTTTGGCCAACCAAGCAACCTGGAAAGGCAAATCAGCGCTACAAAGAAGTCTCGCTTCCCATCGGTCAAAAGGGTCACGCTGCAAAAATTGTCAAAACCAGAAATGCAGGACAGGCCATGGAGAAATGGCAGCCTTGCTACGCTGATGGGCGGGATGTAAATTGCCAACAGCCACTCTGGAGAAGTGTACGGTGTGTCCTGAAACATCGAAAAAACACAGCTTAGGGAGCATAGGGCACGTCCACTCATGGGCGTATAAATTGGGAAAACTAAAAATCAGCAAGACACAGGCACCCCAAAGTTTAGGGCTGCTCTGTTGACAAGAACCTCCACTTCATGACACCTTAAATATCCCAGGAAAGAGAAAAATGGATAAAGAAGTTGTGGTCCTTATGTACAATGGAATATCACTCAGACATGAAATCAATGTCATAAGGCTAGTAGAAGCAAGATGAGTGGATTTAGGTACGACGATTCTAAGTGAAATAAGTCACATAGAAATAGACACTTATCATAAGCTATCACTTATAGAGGGAATGTAAAAACCGCTACACTTGAACTGAATTACAAAACAGAACAGAGTCACACGTTTAGAAAACACACTATGGCTGCTTAACGGGAAAGGTGAGGTGGGGTGATGCATAAAACAAGGGTTTCAAATTCGCTCAGATAACGTTCCATACACCCAATATGTAATAGACAAGACCTACTCCTTGCTCAGTGAACTGGATTCAACACCCCCTATTCACCGCACAAGAATATATGTGACTAGTAAGAATCTTAAAACCTATGTATTGATATCTGTCTGGAAGTGAGTCAAGTGGGTGTAAAGCCGCATAAACACAGCCGTGAAAAGCAGCTAAACCCCATTATAAAAATAAATTACTTTTAAAAACCCGTAAAACAAAGACAGTGAAAGAGAGAGAAATTCTTACAAAATTCGTTCAGAGGCTGTGATGCAACCTGGATTGACCATATCTAGACCCACAGCTGGATGAGACATAAGGGTGGACACTCTAGGGGCTGAAAGGTTGGGTGAGGTTGGGTGAGCAAACGCAGACCCTTTAAAGTAATACTGCCTGGTACCCATCCCATGGGTCCCAAATCTCCAGGTTCAAGGGCATCTTCCTACATCGAAAACATGCATGAGAAACCCAGAAGTTGGTACACTGTGTGATTTTGAAAGGTTTCTAAAACGCACATCATTTCTCATCCCCTTGTGCTCGGGTTCGCCTTTCCAGCTACTTTACAAGCAATCTCCCTACTTGGAGAATCAGCACCTTTAAGCTCCTGTTCCCTACAGGTTGCAATTTGTCTTGAGGATGAACGGGAAGAGGGGCAACCAATGAGAGACTAGATCTAGGTGTTGGGACAGGCACAGGTCACTCTATTTTCCCATCAGGAAGAAGAATTAACCACAGGCTCAGCCTGCCGTCCAGAAGCAGAAAAGGGCCTGAGGCAATCCCGCGCTTTTGCGGCCAGCTCCCAAAAAAGCGAGTTGAAAAATGGAGCTCAGGGACACTGCAATTCACAAACCCGCAGAGTTATAAATGATAACTCTCATCCACAGATATATTGAGGGAAGGCAACGAAGAGGATTTGATAGCAAGGCAGAATTGCAGGAAACAGATTTCAGGAGGTAGATTCGAAACGCCTTTAAAGCACATGAAAAGCGGCAAAACGTCGAGAATGATGCCCTTGGCCAAAAAGGGCGTATGCGTTTTTTCCTGAATATATTCAGGAAAAAACGCATACGCCCTTTTTGGCCAACCAAGCAACCTGGAAAGGCAAATCAGCGCTACAAAGAAGTCTCGCTTCCCATCGGTCAAAAGGGTCATGCTGCAAAAAGTGTCAAAACCAGAAATGCAGGACAGGCCATGGAGAAATGGCAGCCTTGCTACACTGATGGACGGGATGTAAATTGCCAACAGTCACTCTGGAGAAGTGTACGGTGTGTCCTGAAACATCGAAAAAACACAGCTTAGGGAGCATAGGGCACGTCCACTCATGGGCGTATAAATTGGGAAAAGTAAAAATCAGCAAGACACAGGCACCCCAAAGTTTAGGGCTGCTCTGTTGACAAGAACCTCCACTTCATGACACCTTAAATTTCCCAGGAAAGAGAAAAATGGATAAAGAAGTTGTGGTCCTTATGTACAATGGAATATCACTCAGACATGAAATCAATGTCATAAGGCTAGTAGAAGCAAGATGAGTGGATTTAGGTACGACGATTCTAAGTGAAATAAGTCACACAGAAATAGACACTTATCATAAGCTATCACTTAGAGAGGGAATGTAAAAACCGCTACACTTGAACTGAATTACAAAACAGAACAGAGTCACACGTTTAGAAAACACACTATGGCTGCTTAACGGGAAAGGTGAGGTGGGGTGATGCATAAAACAAGGGTTTCAAATTCGCTCAGATACCGTTCCATACACCCAATATGTAATAGACAAGACCTACTCCTTGCTCAGTGAACTGGACTCAACACCCCCTATTCACCGCACAAGAATATATGTGACTAGTAAGAATCTTAAAACCTATGTATTGATATCTGTCTGGAAGTGAGTCAATTGGGTGTAAAGCCGCATAAACACAGCCGTGAAAAGCAGCTAAACCCCATTATAAAAATAAATTACTTTTAAAAACCCGTAAAACAAAGACAGTGAAAGAGAGAGAAATTCTTACAAAATTCGTTCAGGGGCTGTGATGCAACCTGGATTGACCATATCTAGACCCACAGCTGGATGAGACATAAGGGTGGACACTCTTGGGGCTGAGAGGTTGGGTGAGGTTGGGTGAGCAAACGCAGACCCATTAAAGTAATACTGCATGGTACCCATCCAATGGGTCCCAAATCTCCAGGTTCAAGGGCATCTTCCTACATCGAAAACTTGCATGAGGAACCCAGAAGAAGGTACACCGTGTGATTTTGAAAGGTTTCTAAAACGCACCTCATTTCTCATCTCCTTGTGCTCGGGTTCGCCATTCCAGCTACTTCACTAGCAATCTCCCTACTTGGAGAATCAGCACCTTTAACCTCCTGTTCTGTACAGGTTGTAATTTGTCCTGAGGATGAACGGGAAGAGGGGAAACCAATGAGAGAATAGATCTAGGTGTTGGGACAGGCACAGGTCACTCTATTTTCCCATCAGTAAGAAGAATTAACCACAGGCTCAGCCTGCCGCCGGGAACCAGAATAGGGCCTGAGGCAATCCCGTGCTTTTGCGGCCAGCTCCCAAAAAAGACAGTTGAAAAATGGAGTTCAGGGGGACTGCCATTCACAAACCTGCTGAGTTATAAATGATAACTCTCGTCCACAAATATATTGAGGGAAGGCAACGAAGAGGATTTGAAAGCAAGGCAGAATTGCAGGAAACAGGTTTCAGGAGGTAGATTCGAATCGCCTTTAAAGCACATGAAAAGCGGCAAAACGTCGACAATGATGCCCTTGGCCAAAAAGGGCGTATGCGTTTTTTCCTGAATATATTCAGGAAAAAACGCATACGCCCTTTTTGGCCAACCAAGCAACCTGGAAAGGCAAATCAGTGCTACAAAGAAGTCTCGCTTCCCATCGGTCAAAAGGGTCATCCTGCAAAAAGTGTTAAAACCAGAAATGCAGGACAGGCCATTGAGAAATGGCAGCCTTGCTACGCTGATGGGCGGGATGTTAATTGCCAACAGCCACTCTGGAGAAGTGTACGGTGTGTCCTGAAACATCGAAAAAACACAGCTTAGGGAGCATAGGGCACGTCCACTCATGGGCGTATAAATTGGGAAAACTAAAAATCAGCAAGACACAGGCACCCCAAAGTTTAGGGCTGCTCTGTTGACAAGAACCTCCACTTCATGACACCTTAAATATCCCAGGAAAGAGAAAAATGGATAAAGAAGTTGAGGTCCTTATGTACAATGCAATATCACTCAGATATGAAATCAATGTCATAAGGCTAGTAGAAGCAAGATGAGTGGACTTAGGTACGACGATTCTAAGTGAAATAAGTCACACAGAAAAAGACACTTATCATAAGCTATCACTTATAGAGGGAATATAAAAACCGCTACACTTGAACTGAATTACAGAACAGAACAGAATCACACGTTTAGAAAACACACTATGGCTGCTTAACGGGAAAGGTGAGGTGGGGTGATGCATAAAACAAGGGGTTCAAATTCGCTCAGATACCGTTCCATACACCCAATATGTAATAGACAAGACCTACTCCTTGCTCAGTGAACTGGACTCAACACCCCCTATTCACCGCACAAGAATATATGTGACTAGTAACAATCTTAAAACCTATGTATTGATATCTGTCTGGAAGTGAGTCAAGTGGGTGTAAATCCGCATAAACACAGCCGTGAAAAGCAGCTAAACCCCATTATAAAAATAAATTACTTTTAAAAACCCGTAAAACAAAGACAGTGAAAGAGAGAGAAATTCTTACAAAATTCGTTCAGAGGCTGTGATGCAACCTGGATTGACCATATCTAGACCCACAGCTGGATGAGACATACGGGTGGACACTCTAGGGGTTGAAAGGTTGGGTGAGGTTGGGTGAGCAAACGCAGACCCTTTAAAGTAATACTGCCTGGTACCCATCCCATGGGTCCCAAATCTCCAGGTTCAAGGGCATCTTCCTACATCGAAAACATGCATGAGAAACCCAGAAGTTGGTACACTGTGTGATTTTGAAAGGTTTCTAAAACGCACATCATTTCTCATCCCCTTGTGCTCGGGTTCGCCTTTCCAGCTACTTTACAAGCAATCTCCCTACTTGGAGAATCAGCACCTTTAAGCTCCTGTTCCCTACAGGTTGCAATTTGTCCTGAGGATGAACGGGAAGAGGGGCAACCAATGAGAGACTAGATCTAGGTGTTGGGACAGGCACAGGTCACTCTATTTTCCCATCAGGAAGAAGAATTAACCACAGGCTCAGCCTGCCGCCCAGAAGCAGAATAGGGCCTGAGGCAATCCCGCGCTTTTGCGGCCAGCTCCCAAAAAAGCGAGTTGAAAAATGGAGCTCAGGGACACTGCAATTCACAAACCCGCAGAGTTATAAATGATAACTCTCATCCACAGATATATTGAGGGAAGGCAACGAAGAGGATTTGATAGCAAGGCAGAATTGCAGGAAACAGATTTCAGGAGGTAGATTCGAAACGCCTTTAAAGCACATGAAAGGCGGCAAAACGTCGAGAATGATGCCCTTGGCCAAAAAGGGCGTATGCGTTTTTTCCTGAATATATTCAGGAAAAAACGCATACGCCCTTTTTGGCCAACCAAGCAACATGGAAAGGCAAATCAGCGCTACAAAGAAGTCTCGCTTCCCATCGGTCAAAAGGGTCATGCTGCAAAAAGTGTCAAAACCAGAAATGCAGGACAGGCCATGGAGAAATGGCAGCCTTGCTACACTGATGGACGGGATGTAAATTGCCAACAGTCACTCTGGAGAAGTGTACGGTGTGTCCTGAAACATCGAAAAAACACAGCTTATGGAGCATAGGGCACGTCCACTCATGGGCGTATAAATTGGGAAAATTAAAAATCAGCAAGACACAGGCACCCCAAAGTTTAGGGCTGCTCTGTTGACAAGAACCTCCACTTCATGACACCTTAAATATCCCAGGAAAGAGAAAAATGGATAAAGAAGTTGTGGTCCTTATGTACAATGGAATATCACTCAGACATGAAATCAATGTCATAAGGCTAGTAGAAGCAAGATGAGTGGAGTTAGGTACGACGATTCTAAGTGAAATAAGTCACACAGAAATAGACACTTATCATAAGCTATCACTTATAGAGGGAATGTAAAAACCACTACACTTGAACTGAATTACAAAACAGAACAGAGTCACACGTTTAGAAAACACACTATGGCTGCTTAACGGGAAAGGTGAGGTGGGGTGATGCATAAAACAAGGGTTTCAAATTCGCTCAGATACCATTCCATACACCCAATATGTAATAGACAAGACCTACTCCTTGCTCAGTGAACTGGACTCAACACCCCCTATTCACCGCACAAGAATATATGTGACTAGTAAGAATCTTAAAACCTATGTATTGATATCTGTCTGGAAGTGAGTCAATTGGGTGTAAAGCCGCATAAACACAGCCGTGAAAAGCAGCTAAACCCCATTATAAAAATAAATTACTTTTAAATACCCGTAAAACAAAGACAGGGAAAGAGAGAGAAATTCTTACAAAATTCGTTCAGGGGCTGTGATGCAACCTGGATTGACCATATCTAGACCCACAGCTGGATGAGACATAAGGGTGGACACTCTTGGGGCTGAGAGGTTGGGTGAGGTTGGGTGAGCAAACGCAGACCCTTTAAAGTAATACTGCATGGTACCCATCCCATGGGTCCCAAATCTCCAGGTTCAAGGGCATCTTCCTACATCGAAAACTTGCATGAGGAACCCAGAAGAAGGTACACTGTGTGATTTTGAAAGGTTTCTAAAACGCACCTCATTTCTCATCTCCTTGTGCTCGGGTTCGCCATTCCAGCTACTTCACTAGCAATCTCCCTACTTGGAGAATCAGCACCTTTAACCTCCTGTTCTGTACAGGTTGTAATTTGTCCTGAGGATGAACGGGAAGAGGGGAAACCAATGAGAGAATAGATCTAGGTGTTGGGACAGGCACAGGTCACTCTATTTTCCCATCAGTAAGAAGAATTAACCACAGGCTCAGCCTGCCGCCGGGAACCAGAATAGGGCCTGAGGCAATCCCGTGCTTTTGCGGCCAGCTCCCAAAAAAGACAGTTGAAAAATGGAGCTCAGGGGGACTGCCATTCACAAACCTGCTGAGTTATAAATGATAACTCTCGTCCACAAATATATTGAGGGAAGGCAACGAAGAGGATTTGAAAGCAAGGCAGAATTGCAGGAAACAGGTTTCAGGAGGCAGATTCGAATCGCCTTTAAGGCACATGAAAAGCGGCAAAAGGTCGACAATGATGCCCTTGGCCAAAAAGGGCGTATGCGTTTTTTCCTGAATATATTCAGGAAAAAACGCATACGCCCTTTTTGGCCAACCAAGCAACCTGGAAAGGCAAATCAGCGCTACAAAGAAGTCTCGCTTCCCATGGGTCAAAAGGGCCATGCTGCAAAAAGTGTCAAAACCAGAAATGCAGGACAGGCCATGGAGAAATGGCAGCCTTGCTACGCTGATGGGTGGGATGTCAATTGCCAACAGCCACTCTGGAGAAGTGTACGGTGTGTCCTGAAACATCGAAAAAACACAGCTTAGTGAGCATAGGGCACGTCCACTCATGGGCGTATAAATTGGGAAAACTAAAAATCAGCAAGACACAGGCACCCCAAAGTTTGGGGCTGCTCTGTTGACAAGAACCTCCGCTTCATGACACCTTAAATATCCCAGGAAAGAGAAAAATGGATAAAAAAGTTGTGGTCCTTATGTACAATGGAATATCACTCAGACATGAAATCAATGTCATAAGGCCATAAGAAGCAAGATGAGTGGACTTAGGTACGACGATTCTAAGTGAAATAAGTCACACAGAAAAAGAGACTTATCATAAGCTATCACTTATAGAGGGAATGTAAAAACCGCTACACTTGAACTGAATTACAAAACAGAACAGAGTCACACGTTTAGAAAACACACTATGGCTGCTTAACGGGAAAGGTGAGGTGGGGTGATGCATAAAACAAGGGTTTCAAATTCGCTCAGATACCGTTCCATACACCCAATATGTAATAGACAAGACCTACTCCTTGCTCAGTGAACTGGACTCAACACCCCCTATTCACCGCACAAGAATATATGTGACTAGTAAGAATCTTAAAACCTATGTATTGATATCTGTCTGGAAGTGAGTCAAGTGGGTGTAAAGCCGCATAAACACAGCCGTGAAAAGCAGCTAAACCCCATTATAAAAATAAATTACTTTTAAAAACCCGTAAAACAAAGACAGTGAAAGAGAGAGAAATTCTTACAAAATTCGTTCAGAGGGTGTGATGCAACCTGGATTGACCATATCTAGACCCACAGCTGGATGAGACATAAGGGTGGACACTCTTGGGGCTGAAAGGATGGGTGAGGTTGGGTGAGCAAACGCAGACCCTTTAAAGTAATACTGCGTGGTACCCATCCCATGGGTCCCAAATCTCCAGGTTCAAGGGCATCTTCCTACATCGAAAACATGCATGAGAAACCCAGAAGATGGTACACCGTGTGATTTTGAAAGGTTTCTAATACGCACCTCATTTCTCATCTCCTTGTGCTCGGGTTCGCCTTTCCAGCTACTTTACTAGCAATCTCCCTACTTGGAGAATCAGCACCTTTAAGCTCCTGTTTGCTACATGTTGCAATTTGTCCTAAGGATGAACGGGAAGAGGGGCAACCAATGAGAGACTAGATCTAGGTGTTGGGACAGGCACAGGTCACTCTATTTTCCCATCAGGAAGAAGAATTAACCACAGGCTCAGCCTGCCGCCCAGAACCAGAATAGGGCCTGAGGCAATCCCGCGCTTTTGCGGCCAGCTCCCAAAAAAGCGAGTTGAAAAATGGAGCTCAGGGACACTGCAATTCACAAACCCGCAGAGTTATAAATGATAACTCTCATCCACAGATATATTGAGGGAAGGCAACGAAGAGGATTTGAAAGCAAGGCAGAATTTCAGGAAACAGATTTCAGGAGGTAGAGTCGAATCGCCTGTAAAGCACATGAAAAGCGGCAAAACGTCGACAATGATGCCCTTGGCCAAAAAGGGCGTATGCGTTTTTTCCTGAATATATTCAGGAAAAAACGCATACGCCCTTTTTGGCCAACCAAGCAACCTGGAAAGGCAAATCAGCGCTCCAAAGAAGTCTCGCTTCCCATCGGTCAAAAGGGTCATGCTGCAAAAAGTGTCAAAACCAGAAATGCAGGACAGGCCTTGGAGAAATGGCAGCCTTGCTACGCTGATGGGTGGGATGTAAATTGCCAACAGCCACTCTGGAGAAGTGTACGGTGTGTCCTGAAACATCGAAAAAACACAGCTTAGGGAGTATAGGGCACGTCCACTCATGGGCGTATAAATTGGGAAAACTAAAAATCAGCAAGACACAGGCACCCCAAAGTTTAGGGCTGCTCTGTTGACAAGAACCTCCACTTCATGACACCTAAAATATCCCAGGAAAGAGAAAAATGGATAAAGAAGTTGTGGTCCTTATGTACAATGGAATATCACTCAGACATGAAATCAATGTCATAAGGCTAGTAGAAGCAAGATGAGTGGATTTAGGTACGATGATCCTAAGTGAAATAAGTCACACAGAAAAAGACACTTATAAGCTATCACTTATAGAGGGAATGTAAAAACCGCTACACTTGAACTGAATTACAAAACAGAACAGAGTCACACGTTTAGAAAACACACTATGGCTGCTTAACGGGAAAGGTGAGGTGGGGTGATGCATAAAACAAGGGTTTCAAATTCGCTCAGATACCGTTCCATACACCCAATATGTAATAGACAAGACCTACTCCTTGCTCAGTGAACTGGATTCAACACCCCCTATTCACCGCACAAGAATATATGTGACTAGTAAGAATCTTAAAACCGATGTATTGATATCTGTCTGGAAGTGAGTCAAGTGGGTGTAAAGCCGCATTAACACAGCCATGAAAAGCAGCTAAACCCCATTATAAAAATAAATTACTTTTAAAAACCCGTAAAACAAAGACAGTGAAAGAGAGAGAAATTCTTACAAAATTCGTTCAGAGGCTGTGATGCAACCTGGATTGACCATATCTAGACCCACAGCTGGATGAGACATAAGGGTGGACACTCTTGGGTCTGAAAGGTTGGGTGAGGTTGGGTGAGCAAACGCAGACCCTTTAAAGTAATACTGCCTGGTACCCATCCCATGGGTCCCAAATCTCCAGGTTCAAGGGCATCTTCCTACATCGAAAACATGCATGAGAAACCCAGAAGTTGGTACACTGTGTGATTTTGAAAGGTTTCTAAAACGCACCTCATTTCTCATCCCCTTGTGCTCGGGTTCGCCTTTCCAGCTACTTTACAAGCAATCTCCCTACTTGGAGAATCAGCACCTTTAAGCTCCTGTTCCCTACAGGTTGCAATTTGTCCTGAGGATGAACGGGAAGAGGGGCAACCAATGAGAGACTAGATCTAGGTGTTGGGACAGGCACAGGTCACTCTATTTTCCCATCAGGAAGAAGAATTAACCACAGGCTCAGCCTGCCGTCAAGAAGCAGAATAGGGCCTGAGGCAATCCCGCGCTTTTGCGGCCAGCTCCCAAAAAAGCGAGTTGAAAAATGGAGCTCAGGGACACTGCAATTCACAAACCCGCAGAGTTATAAATGATAACTCTCATCCACAGATATATTGAGGGAAGGCAACGAAGAGGATTTGATAGCAAGGCAGAATTGCAGGAAACAGATTTCAGGAGGTAGATTCGAATCGCCTTTTAAGCACATGAAAAGCGGCAAAACGTCGAGAATGATGCCCTTGGCCAAAAAGGGCGTATGCGTTTTTTCCTGAATATATTCAGGAAAAAACGCATACGCCCTTTTTGGCCAACCAAGCAACCTGGAAAGGCAAATCTGCGCTACAAAGAAGTCTCGCTTCCCATCGGTCAAAAGGGTCATGCTGCAAAAAGTGTCAAAACCAGAAATGCAGGACAGGCCATGGAGAAATGGCAGCCTTGCTACGCTGTTGGACGGGATGTAAATTGCCAACAGTCACTCTGGAGAAGTGTACGGTGTGTCCTGAAACATCGAAAAAACACAGCTTAGGGAGCATAGGGCACGTCCACTCATGGGCGTATAAATTGAGAAAATTAAAAATCAGCAAGACACAGGCACCCCAAAGTTTAGGGCTGCTCTGTTGACAAGAACCTCCACTTCATGACACCTTAAATATCCCAGGAAAGAGAAAAATGGATAAAGAAGTTGTGGTCCTTATGTACAATGGAATATCACTCAGACATGAAATCAATGTCATAAGGCTAGTAGAAGCAAGATGAGTGGATTTAGGTACGACGATTCTAAGTGAAATAAGTCACACAGAAATAGACACTTATCATAAGCTATCACTTATAGAGGGAATGTAAAAACCGCTACATTTGAACTGAATTACAAAACAGAACAGAGTCACACGTTTAGAAAGCACACTATGGCTGCTTAACGGGAAAGGTGAGGTGGGGTGATGTATAAAACAAGGGTTTCAAATTCGCTCAGATACCGTTCCATACACCCAATATGTAATAGACAAGACCTACTCCTTGCTCAGTGAACTGGACTGAACACCCCCTATTCACCGCACAAGAATATATGTGACTAGTAAGAATCTTAAAACCTATGTATTGATATCTGTCTGGAAGTGAGTCAAGTGGGTGTAAAGCCGCATAAACACAGCCGTGAAAAGCAGCTAAACCCCATTATAAAAATAAATTACTTTTGAAAACCCGTAAAACAAAGACAGTGAAAGAGAGAGAAATTCTTACAAAATTCGTTCAGAGGGTGTGATGCAACCTGGATTGACCATATCTAGACACACAGCTGGATGAGACATAAGGGTGGACACTCTTGGGACTGAAAGGTTGGGTGAGGTTGGGTGAGCAAACGCAGACCCTTTAAAGTAATACTGCCTGGTACCCATCCCATGGGTCCCAAATCTCCAGGTTCAAGGGCATCTTCCTA
Source organism: Eschrichtius robustus (assembly GCF_028021215.1). Classification (NCBI taxonomy): domain Eukaryota; kingdom Metazoa; phylum Chordata; class Mammalia; order Artiodactyla; family Eschrichtiidae; genus Eschrichtius; species Eschrichtius robustus. The sequence continues at coordinate 670,540 of NW_027175224.1, forward strand.
CATCGAAAACATGCATGAGAAACCCAGAAGATGGTACACCGTGTGATTTTGAAAGGTTTCTAATACGCACCTCATTTCTCATCTCCTTGTGCACGGGTTCGCCTTTCCAGCTACTTTACTAGCAATCTCCCTACTTGGAGAATCAGCACCTTTAAGCTCCTGTTTCCTACAGGTTGCAATTTGTCCTAAGGATGAACGGGAAGAGGGGCAACCAATGAGAGACTAGATCTAGGTGTTGGGACAGGCACAGGTCACTCTATTTTCCCATCAGGAAGAAGAATTAACCACAGGCTCAGCCTTCGGCCCAGAAGCAGAATAGGGCCTGAGGCAATCCCGCGCTTTTGCGGCCAGCTCCCAAAAAAGCGAGTTGAAAAATGGAGCTCAGGGACACTGCAATTCACAAACCCGCAGAGTTATAAATGATAACTCTCATCCACAGATATATTGAGGGAAGGCAACGAAGAGGATTTGATAGCAAGGCAGAATTGCAGGAAACAGATTTCAGGAGGTAGATTCGAATCGCCTTTTAAGCACATGAAAAGCGGCAAAACGTCGAGAATGATGCCCTTGGCCAAAAAGGGCGTATGCGTTTTTTCCTGAATATATTCAGGAAAAAACGCATACGCCCTTTTTGGCCAACCAAGCAACCTGGAAAGGCAAATCTGCGCTACAAAGAAGTCTCGCTTCCCATCGGTCAAAAGGGTCATGCTGCAAAAAGTGTCAAAACCAGAAATGCAGGACAGGCCATGGAGAAATGGCAGCCTTGCTACGCTGTTGGACGGGATGTAAATTGCCAACAGTCACTCTGGAGAAGTGTACGGTGTGTCCTGAAACATCGAAAAAACACAGCTTAGGGAGCATAGGGCACGTCCACTCATGGGCGTATAAATTGAGAAAATTAAAAATCAGCAAGACACAGGCACCCCAAAGTTTAGGGCTGCTCTGTTGACAAGAACCTCCACTTCATGACACCTTAAATATCCCAGGAAAGAGAAAAATGGATAAAGAAGTTGTGGTCCTTATGTACAATGGAATATCACTCAGACATGAAATCAATGTCATAAGGCTAGTAGAAGCAAGATGAGTGGATTTAGGTACGACGATTCTAAGTGAAATAAGTCACACAGAAATAGACACTTATCATAAGCTATCACTTATAGAGGGAATGTAAAAACCGCTACATTTGAACTGAATTACAAAACAGAACAGAGTCACACGTTTAGAAAGCACACTATGGCTGCTTAACGGGAAAGGTGAGGTGGGGTGATGTATAAAACAAGGGTTTCAAATTCGCTCAGATACCGTTCCATACACCCAATATGTAATAGACAAGACCTACTCCTTGCTCAGTGAACTGGACTGAACACCCCCTATTCACCGCACAAGAATATATGTGACTAGTAAGACTCTTAAAACCTATGTATTGATATCTGTCTGGAAGTGAGTCAAGTGGGTGTAAAGCCGCATAAACACAGCCGTGAAAAGCAGCTAAACCCCATTATAAAAATAAATTACTTTTGAAAACCCGTAAAACAAAGACAGTGAAAGAGAGAGAAATTCTTACAAAATTCGTTCAGAGGGTGTGATGCAACCTGGATTGACCATATCTAGACACACAACTGGATGAGACATAAGGGTGGACACTCTTGGGACTGAAAGGTTGGGTGAGGTTGGGTGAGCAAACGCAGACCCTTTAAAGTAATACTGCCTGGTACCCATCCCATGGGTCCCAAATCTCCAGGTTCAAGGGCATCTTCCTACATCGAAAACATGCATGAGAAACCCAGAAGATGGTACACCGTGTGATTTTGAAAGGTTTCTAATACGCACCTCATTTCTCATCTCCTTGTGCACGGGTTCGCCTTTCCAGCTACTTTACTAGCAATCTCCCTACTTGGAGAATCAGCACCTTTAAGCTCCTGATTCCTACAGGTTGCAATTTGTCCTAAGGATGAACGGGAAGAGGGGCAACCAATGAGAGACTAGATCTAGTGTTGGGACAGGCACAGGTCACTCTATTTTCCCATCAGGAAGAAGAATTAACCACAGGCTCAGCCTTCGGCCCAGAAGCAGAATAGGGCCTGAGGCAATCCCGCGCTTTTGCGGCCAGCTCCCAAAAAAGCGAGTTGAAAAATGGAGCTCAGGGACACTGCAATTCACAAACCCGCAGAGTTATAAATGATAACTCTCATCCACAGATATATTGAGGGAAGGCAACGAAGAGGATTTGAAAGCAAGGCAGAATTGCAGGAAACAGATTTCAGGAGGTAGATTCGAAACGCCTTTAAAGCACATGAAAAGCGGCAAAACGTCGAGAATGATGCCCTTGGCCAAAAAGGGCGTATGCGTTTTTTCCTGAATATATTCAGGAAAAAACGCATACGCCCTTTTTGGCCAACCAAGCAACCTGGAAAGGCAAATCAGCGCTACAAAGAAGTCTCGCTTCCCATCGGTCAAAAGGGTCATGCTGCAAAAAGTGTCAAAACCAGAAATGCAGGACAGGCCATGGAGAAATGGCAGCCTTGCTACGCTGATGGACGGGATGTAAATTGCCAACAGTCACTCTGGAGAAGTGTACGGTGTGTCCTGAAACATCGAAAAAACACAGCTTAGGGAGCATAGGGCACGTCCACTCATGGGCGTATAAATTGAGAAAATTAAAAATCAGCAAGACACAGGCACCCCAAAGTTTAGGGCTGCTCTGTTGACAAGAACCTCCACTTCATGACACCTTAAATATCCCAGGAAAGAGAAAAATGGATAAAGAAGTTGTGGTCCTTATGTACAATGGAATATCACTCAGACATGAAATCAATGTCATAAGGCTAGTAGAAGCAAGATGAGTGGATTTAGGTACGACGATTCTAAGTGAAATAAGTCACACAGAAATAGACACTTATCATAAGCTATCACTTATAGAGGGAATGTAAAAACCGCTACATTTGAACTGAATTACAAAACAGAACAGAGTCACACGTTTAGAAAGCACACTATGGCTGCTTAACGGGAAAGGTGAGGTGGGGTGATGTATAAAACAAGGGTTTCAAATTCGCTCAGATACCGTTCCATACACCCAATATGTAATAGACAAGACCTACTCCTTGCTCAGTGAACTGGACTCAACACCCCCTATTCACCGCACAAGAATATATGTGACTAGTAAGAATCTTAAAACCTATGTATTGATATCTGTCTGGAAGTGAGTCAAGTGGGTGTAAAGCCGCATAAACACAGCCGTGAAAAGCAGCTAAACCCCATTATAAAAATAAATTACTTTTGAAAACCCGTAAAACAAAGACAGTGAAAGAGAGAGAAATTCTTACAAAATTCGTTCAGAGGGTGTGATGCAACCTGGATTGACCATATCTAGACACACAGCTGGATGAGACATAAGGGTGGACACTCTTGGGACTGAAAGGTTGGGTGAGGTTGGGTGAGCAAACGCAGACCCTTTAAAGTAATACTGCCTGGTACCCATCCCATGGGTCCCAAATCTCCAGGTTCAAGGGCATCTTCCTACATCGAAAACATGCATGAGAAACCCAGAAGATGGTACACCGTGTGATTTTGAAAGGTTTCTAATACGCACCTCATTTCTCATCTCCTTGTGCACGGGTTCGCCTTTCCAGCTACTTTACTAGCAATCTCCCTACTTGGAGAATCAGCACCTTTAAGCTCCTGTTTCCTACAGGTTGCAATTTGTCCTAAGGATGAACGGGAAGAGGGGCAACCAATGAGAGACTAGATCTAGGTGTTGGGACAGGCACAGGTCACTCTATTTTCCCATCAGGAAGAAGAATTAACCACAGGCTCAGCCTGCCGCCCAGAACCAGAATAGGGCCTGAGGCAATCCCGCGCTTTTGCGGCCAGCTCCCAAAAAAGCGAGTTGAAAAATGGAGCTCAGGGACACTGCAATTCACAAACCCGCAGAGTTATAAATGATAACTCTCATCCACAGATATATTGAGGGAAGGCAACGAAAAGGATTTGAAAGCAAGGCAGAATTGCAGGAAACAGATTTCAGGAGGTAGATTCGAAACGCCTTTAAAGCACATGAAAAGCGGCAAAACGTCGAGAATGATGCCCTTGGCCAAAAAGGGCGTATGCGTTTTTTCCTGAATATATTCAGGAAAAAACGCATACGCCCTTTTTGGCCAACCAAGCAACCTGGAAAGGCAAATCAGCGCTACAAAGAAGTCTCGCTTCCCATCGGTCAAAAGGGTCATGCTGCAAAAAGTGTCAAAACCAGAAATGCAGGACAGGCCATGGAGAAATGACAGCCTTGCTACGCTGATGGGCGGGATGTAAATTGCCAACAGCCACTCTGGAGTAGTATACGGTGTGTCCTGAAACATCGAAAAAACACAGCTTAGGGAGCATAGGGCACGTCCACTCATGGGCGTATAAATTGGGAAAACTAAAAATCAGCAAGACACAGGCACCCCAATGTTTAGGGCTGCTCTGTTGACAAGAACCTCCACTTCATGACACCTTAAATATCCCAGGAAAGAGAAAAATGGATAAAGAAGTTGTGGTCCTTATGTACAATGGAATATCACTCAGATATGAAATCAATGTCATAAGGCTAGTAGAAGCAAGATGAGTGGATTTAGGTACGACGATTCTAAGTGAAATAAGTCACACAGAAATAGACACTTATCATAAGCTATCACTTATCGAGGGAATGTAAAAACCGCTACACTTGAACTGAATTACAAAACAGAACAGAGTCACACGTTTAGAAAACACACTATGGCTGCTTAACGGGAAAGGTGAGGTGGGGTGATGCATAAAACAAGGGTTTCAAATTCGCTCAGATACCGTTCCATACACCCAATATGTAATAGACAAGACCTACTCCTTGCTCAGTGAACTGGACTCAACACCCCCTATTCACCGCACAAGAATATATGTGACTAGTAAAAATCTTAAATCCTATGTATTGATATCTGTCTGGAAGTGAGTCAAGTGGGTGTAAAGCCACATAAACACAGCCGTGAAAAGCAGCTAAACCCCATTATAAAAATAAATTACTTTTAAAAACCCGTAAAACAAAGACAGTGAAAGAGAGAGAAATTCTTACAAAATTCTTTCAGAGGCTGTGATGCAACCTGGATTGACCATATCTAGACCCACAGCTGGATGAGACATAAGGGGGGACACTCTTAGGGCTGAAAGTTTGGGTGAGGTTGGGTGAGCAAACGCAGACCCTTTAAAGTAATACTGCGTGGTACCCATCCCATGGGTCCCAAATCTCCAGGTTCAAGGGCATCTTCCTACATCGAAAACATGCATGAGAAACCCAGAAGATGGTACACCGTGTGATTTTGAAAGGTTTCTAATACGCACCTCATTTCTCATCTCCTTGTGCTCGGGTTCGCCTTTCCAGCTACTTTACTAGCAATCTCCCTACTTGGAGAATCAGCACCTTTAAGCTTCTGTTCCCTACAGGTTGCAATTTGTCCTGAGGATGAACGGGAAGAGAGGCAACGAATGAGAGACTAGATCTAGGTGTTGGGACAGGCACAGGTCACTCTATTTTCCCATCAGGAAGAAGAATTAACCACAGGCTCAGCCTGCCGCCCAGAAGCAGAATAGGTCCTGAGGCAATCCCGCGCTTTTGCGGCCAGCTCCCAAAAAAGCGAGTTGAAAAATGGAGCTCAGGGACACAGCAATTCACAAACCCGCAGAGTTATAAATGATAACTCTCATCCACAGATATATTGAGGGAAGGCAACGAAGAGGATTTGAAAGCAAGGCAGAATTGCAGGAAACAGATTTCAGGAGGTAGATTCGAATCGCCTTCAAAGCACATGAAAAGCGGCTAAACGTCAACAATGATGCCCTTGGCCAAAAAGTGCTTATGCGTTTTTTCCTGAATATATTCATGAAAAAACGCATACGCCCTTTTTGGCCAACCAAGCAACCTGGAAAGGCAAATCAGCGCTACAAAGAAGTCTCGCTTCCCATCGGTCAAAAGGGTCATGCTGCAAAAAGTGTCAAAACCAGAAATGCAGGACAGGCCATGGAGAAATGGCAGCCTTGCTACGCTGATGGACGGGATGTAAATTGCCAACAGTCACTCTGGAGAAGTGTACGGTGTGTCCTGAAACATCGAAAAAACACAGCTTAGGGAGCATAGGGCACGTCCACTCATGGGCATATAAATTGGGAAAACTAAAAATCAGCAAAACACAGGCACCCCAATGTTTAGGGCTGCTCTGTTGAAAAGAACCTCCACTTCATGACACCTTAAATATCCCAGGAAAGAGAAAAAAGGATAAAGAAGTTGTGGTCCTTATGTACAATGGAATATCACTCAGACATGAAATCAATGTCATAAGGCTAGTAGAAGCAAGATGAGTGGATTTAGGTACGACGATTCTAAGTGAAATAAGTCACACAGAAATAGACACTTATCATAAGCTATCACTTATAGAGGGAATGTAAAAACCGCTACACTTGAACTGAATTACAAAACAGAACAGAGTCACACGTTTAGAAAACACACTATGGCTGCTTAACGGGAAAGGTGAGGTGGGGTGATGCATAAAACAAGGGTTTCAAATTCGCTCAGATACCGTTCCATACACCCAATATGTAATAGACAAGACCTACTCCTTGCTCAGTGAACTGGACTCAACACCCCCTATTCACCGCACAAGAATATATGTGACTAGTAAGAATCTTAAAACCTATGTATTGATATCTGTCTGGAAGTGAGTCAAGTGGGTGTAAAGCCGCATAAACACAGCCGGGAAAAGCAGCTAAACCCCATTATAAAAATAAATTACTTTTAAAAACCCGTAAAACAAAGACAGTGAAAGAGAGAGAAATTCTTACAAAATTCGTTCAGAGGCTGTGATGCAACCTGGATTGACCATATCTAGACCCACAGCTGGATGAAACATAAGGGTGGACACTCTTGGGGCTGAAAGGTTGGGTGAGGTTGTGTGAGCAAACGCAGACCCTTTAAAGTAATACTGCCTGGTACCCATCCCATGGGTCCCAAATCTCCAGGTTCAAGGGCATCTTCCTACATCGAAAACATGCATGAGAAACCCAGAAGATGGTACATCGTATGATTTTGAAAGGTTTCTAATACGCACCTCATTTCTAATCTCCTTGTGCTCGTGTTCGCCATTCCAGCTACTTTATTAGCAATCTCCCTACTTGGAGAATCAGCACCTTTAAGCTCCTGTTCCCTACAGGTTGCAATTTGTCCTGAGGATGAACGGGAAGAGAGGCAACGAATGAGAGACTAGATCTAGGTGTTGGGACAGGCACAGGTCACTCTATTTTCCCATCGGGATGAAGAATTAACCACAGGCTCAGCCTGCCGCCCAGAAGCAGAATAGGGCCTGAGGCAATCCCGCGCTTTTGCGGCCAGCTCCCAAAAAAGCCAGTTGAAAAATGGAGCTCAGGGACACTGCCATTCACAAACCTGCTGAGTTATAAATGATAACTCTCGTCCACAAATATATTGAGGGAAGGCAACGAAGAGGATTTGAAAGCAAGGCAGAATTACAGGAAACAGGTTTCAGGAGGTAGATTCGAATCGCCTTTAAAGCACATGAAATGTGGCAAAACGTCGAGAATGATGCCCTTGGCCAAAAAGGGCGTATGCGTTTTTTCCTGAATATATTCAGGAAAAAACGCATACGCCCTTTTTGGCCAACCAAGCAACCTGGAAAGGCAAATCAGCGCTACAAAGAAGTATCGCTTCCCATCGGTCAAAAGGGTCATGCTGCAAAAAGTGTCAAAACCAGAAATGCAGGACAGGCCATGGAGAAATGGCAGCCTTGCTACGCTGATGGGCGGGATGTAAATTGCCAACCGCCACTCTGGAGAAGTGTACGGTGTGTCCTGAAACATCGAAAAAACACAGCTTAGAGAGCATAGGGCACGTCCACTCATGGGCGTATAAATTGGGAAAACTAAAAATCAGCAAGTCACAGGCACCCCAAAGTTTAGGGCTGCTCTGTTGACAAGAACCTCCACTTCATGACACCATAAATATCCCAGGAAAGAGAAAAATGGATAAAGAAGTTGTGGTCCTTATGTACAATGGAATATCACTCAGACATGAAATCAATGTCATAAGGCTAGTAGAAGCAAGATGAGTGGATTTAGGTACGACGATTCTAAGTGAAATAAGTCACATAGAAATAGACACTTATCATGAGCTATCACTTATAGAGGGAATGTAAAAACCGCTACACTTGAACTGAATTACAAAACAGAACAGAGTCACACGTTTAGAAAACACACTATGGCTGCTTAACGGGAAAGGTGAGGTGGGGTGATGCATAAAACAAGGGTTTCAAATTCGTTCAGATACCGTTCCATACACCCAATATGTAATAGACAAGACCTACTCCTTGTTCAGTGAACTGGATTCAACACCCCCTATTCACCGCACAAGAATATATGTGACTAGTAAGAATCTTAAAACCTATGTATTGATATCTGTCTGGAAGTGAGTCAAGTGGGTGTAAAGCCGCATAAACACAGCCGTGAAAAGCAGCTAAACCCCATTATAAAAATAAATTACTTTTAAAAACCCGTAAAACAAAGACAGTGAAAGAGAGAGAAATTCTTACAAAATTCGTTCAGAGGCTGTGATGCAACCTGGATTGACCATATCTAGACCCACAGCTGGATGAAACATAAGGGTGGACACTCTTGGGGCTGAAAGGTTGGGTGAGGTTGTGTGAGCAAACGCAGACCCTTTAAAGTAATACTGCCTGGTACCCATCCCATGGGTCCCAAATCTCCAGGTTCAAGGGCATCTTCCTACATCGAAAACATGCATGAGAAACCCAGAAGATGGTACACCGTGTGATTTTGAAAGGTTTCTAATACGCACCTCATTTCTAATCTCCTTGTGCTCGGGTTCGCCATTCCAGCTACTTTACTAGCAACCTCCCTACTTGGAGAATCAGCACCTTTAAGCTCCTGTTCCCTACAGGTTGCAATTTGTCCTGAGGATGAACTGGAAGAGAGGCAACGAATGAGAGACTAGATCTAGGTGTTGGGACAGGCACAGGTCACTCTATTTTCCCATCGGGAAGAAGAATTAACCACAGGCTCAGCCTGCCGCCCAGAAGCAGAATAGGGCCTGAGGCAATCCCGCACTTTTGCGGCCAGCTCCCAAAAAAGCCAGTTGAAAAATGGAGCTCAGGGACACTGCCATTCACAAACCTGCTGAGTTATAAATGATAACTCTCGTCCACAAATATATTGAGGGAAGGCAACGAAGAGGATTTGAAAGCAAGGCAGAATTACAGGAAACAGGTTTCAGGAGGTAGATTCGAATCGCCTTTAAAGCACATGAAATGTGGCAAAACGTCGAGAATGATGCCCTTGGCCAAAAAGGGCGTATGCGTTTTTTCCTGAATATATTCAGGAAAAAACGCATACGCCCTTTTTGGCCAACCAAGCAACCTGGAAAGGCAAATCAGCGCTACAAAGAAGTATCGCTTCCCATCGGTCAAAAGGGTCATGCTGCAAAAAGTGTCAAAACCAGAAATGCAGGACAGGCCATGGAGAAATGGCAGCCTTGCTACGCTGATGGGCGGGATGTAAATTGCCAACAGCCACTCTGGAGAAGTGTACGGTGTGTCCTGAAACATCGAAAAAACACAGCTTAGGGAGCATAGGGCACGTCCACTCATGGGCGTATAAATTGGGAAAACTAAAAATCAGCAAGTCACAGGCACCCCAAAGTTTAGGGCTGCTCTGTTGACAAGAACCTCCACTTCATGACACCTTAAATATCCCAGGAAAGAGAAAAATGGATAAAGAAGTTGTGGTCCTTATGTACAATGGAATATCACTCAGACATGAAATCAATGTCATAAGGCTAGTAGAAGCAAGATGAGTGGATTTAGGTACGACGATTCTAAGTGAAATAAGTCACACAGAAATAGACACTTATCATGAGCTATCACTTATAGAGGGAATGTAAAAACCGCTACACTTGAACTGAATTACAAAACAGAACAGAGTCACACGTTTAGAAAACACACTATGGCTGCTTAACGGGAAAGGTGAGGTGGGGTGATGCATAAAACAAGGGTTTCAAATTCGTTCAGATACCGTTCCATACACCCAATATGTAATAGACAAGACCTACTCCTTGCTCAGTGAACTGGATTCAACACCCCCTATTCACCGCACAAGAATATATGTGACTAGTGAGAATCTTAAAACCTATGTATTGATATCTGTCTGGAAGTGAGTCAAGTGGGTGTAAAGCCGCATAAACACAGCCGTGAAAAGCAGCTAAACCCCATTATAAAAATAAATTACTTTTAAAAACCCGTAAAACAAAGACAGTGAAAGAGAGAGAAATTCTTACAAAATTCGTTCAGAGGCTGTGATGCAACCTGGATTGACCATATCTAGACCCACAGCTGGATGAAACATAAGGGTGGACACTCTTGGGGCTGAAAGGTTGGGTGAGGTTGTGTGAGCAAACGCAGACCCTTTAAAGTAATACTGCCTGGTACCCATCCCATGGGTCCCAAATCTCCAGGTTCAAGGGCATCTTCCTACATCGAAAACATGCATGAGAAACCCAGAAGATGGTACACCGTGTGATTTTGAAAGGTTTCTAATACGCACCTCATTTCTAATCTCCTTGTGCTCGGGTTCGCCATTCCAGCTACTTTACTAGCAATCTCCCTACTTGGAGAATCAGCACCTTTAAGCTCCTGTTCCCTACAGGTTGCAATTTGTCCTGAGAATGAACGGGAAGAGAGGCAACGAATGAGAGACTAGATCTAGGTGTTGGGACAGGCACAGGTCACTCTATTTTCCCATCGGGAAGAAGAATTAACCACAGGCTCAGCCTGCCGCCCAGAAGCAGAATAGGGCCTGAGGCAATCCCGCGCTTTTGCGGCCAGCTCCCAAAAAAGCCAGTTGAAAAATGGAGCTCAGGGACACTGCCATTCACAAACCTGCTGAGTTATAAATGATAACTCTCGTCCAAAAATATATTGAGGGAAGGCAACGAAGAGGATTTGAAAGCAAGGCAGAATTACAGGAAACAGGTTTCAGGAGGTAGATTCGAATCGCCTTTAAAGCACATGAAAAGTGGCAAAACGTCGAGAATGATGCCCTTGGCCAAAAAGGGCGTATGCGTTTTTTCCTGAATATATTCAGGAAAAAACGCATACGCCCTTTTTGGCCAACCAAGCAACCTGGAAAGGCAAATCAGCGCTACAAAGAAGTATCGCTTCCCATCGGTCAAAAGGGTCATGCTGCAAAAAGTGTCAAAACCAGAAATGCAGGACAGGCCATGGAGAAATGGCAGCCTTGCTACGCTGATGGGCGGGATGTAAATTGCCAACAGCCACTCTGGAGAAGTGTACGGTGTGTCCTGAAACATCGAAAAAACACAGCTTAGGGATCATAGGGCACGTCCACTCATGGGCGTATAAATTGGGAAAACTAAAAATCAGCAAGTCACAGGCACCCCAAAGTTTAGGGCTGCTCTGTTGACAAGAACCTCCCACTTCATGACACCTTAAATATCCCAGGAAAGAGAAAAATGGATAAAGAAGTTGTGGTCCTTATGTACAATGGAATATCACTCAGACATGAAATCAATGTCATAAGGCTAGTAGAAGCAAGATGAGTGGATTTAGGTACGACGATTCTAAGTGAAATAAGTCACATAGAAATAGACACTTATCATGAGCTATCACTTATAGAGGGAATGTAAAAACCGCTACACTTGAACTGAATTACAAAACAGAACAGAGTCACACGTTTAGAAAACACACTATGGCTGCTTAACGGGAAAGGTGAGGTGGGGTGATGCATAAAACAAGGGTTTCAAATTCGTTCAGATACCGTTCCATACACCCAATATGTAATAGACAAGACCTACTCCTTGCTCAGTGAACTGGATTCAACACCCCCTATTCACCGCACAAGAATATATGTGACTAGTAAGAATCTTAAAACCTATGTATTGATATCTGTCTGGAAGTGAGTCAAGTGGGTGTAAAGCCGCATAAACACAGCCGTGAAAAGCAGCTAAACCCCATTATAAAAATAAATTACTTTTAAAAACCCGTAAAACAAAGACAGTGAAAGAGAGAGAAATTCTTACAAAATTCGTTCAGAGGCTGTGATGCAACCTGGATTGACCATATCTAGACCCACAGCTGGATGAAACATAAGGGTGGACACTCTTGGGGCTGAAAGGTTGGGTGAGGTTGTGTGAGCAAACGCAGACCCTTTAAAGTAATACTGCCTGGTACCCATCCCATGGGTCCCAAATCTCCAGGTTCAAGGGCATCTTCCTACATCGAAAACATGCATGAGAAACCCAGAAGATGGTACACCGTGTGATTTTGAAAGGTTTCTAATACGCACCTCATTTCTAATCTCCTTGTGCTCGGGTTCGCCATTCCAGCTACTTTACTAGCAATCTCCCTACTTGGAGAATCAGCACCTTTAAGCTCCTGTTCCCTACAGGTTGCAATTTGTCCTGAGGATGAACGGGAAGAGAGGCAACGAATGAGAGACTAGATCTAGGTGTTGGGACAGGCACAGGTCACTCTATTTTCCCATCGGGAAGAAGAATTAACCACAGGCTCAGCCTGCCTCCCAGAAGCAGAATAGGGCCTGAGGCAATCCCGCGCTTTTGCGGCCAGCTCCCAAAAAAGCCAGTTGAAAAATGGAGCTCAGGGACACTGCCATTCACAAACCTGCTGAGTTATAAATGATAACTCTCGTCCAAAAATATATTGAGGGAAGGCAACGAAGAGGATTTGAAAGCAAGGCAGAATTACAGGAAACAGGTTTCAGGAGGTAGATTCGAATCGCCTTTAAAGCACATGAAAAGTGGCAAAACGTCGAGAATGATGCCCTTGGCCAAAAAGGGCGTATGCGTTTTTTCCTGAATATATTCAGGAAAAAACGCATACGCCCTTTTTGGCCAACCAAGCAACCTGGAAAGGCAAATCAGCGCTACAAAGAAGTATCGCTTCCCATCGGTCAAAAGGGTCATGCTGCAAAAAGTGTCAAAACCAGAAATGCAGGACAGGCCATGGAGAAATGGCAGCCTTGCTACGCTGATGGGCGGGATGTAAATTGCCAACAGCCACTCTGGAGAAGTGTACGGTGTGTCCTGAAACATCGAAAAAACACAGCTTAGGGATCATAGGGCACGTCCACTCATGGGCGTATAAATTGGGAAAACTAAAAATCAGCAAGTCACAGGCACCCCAAAGTTTAGGGCTGCTCTGTTGACAAGAACCTCCCACTTCATGACACCTTAAATATCCCAGGAAAGAGAAAAATGGATAAAGAAGTTGTGGTCCTTATGTACAATGGAATATCACTCAGACATGAAATCAATGTCATAAGGCTAGTAGAAGCAAGATGAGTGGATTTAGGTACGACGATTCTAAGTGAAATAAGTCACATAGAAATAGACACTTATCATGAGCTATCACTTATAGAGGGAATGTAAATACCGCTACACTTGAACTGAATTACAAAACAGAACAGAGTCACACGTTTAGAAAACACACTATGGCTGCTTAACGGGAAAGGTGAGGTGGGGTGATGCATAAAACAAGGGTTTCAAATTCGTTCAGATACCGTTCCATACACCCAATATGTAATAGACAAGACCTACTCCTTGCTCAGTGAACTGGATTCAACACCCCCTATTCACCGCACAAGAATATATGTGACTAGTAAGAATCTTAAAACCTATGTATTGATATCTGTCTGGAAGTGAGTCAAGTGGGTGTAAAGCCGCATAAACACAGCCGTGAAAAGCTGCTAAACCCCATTATAAAAATAAATTACTTTTAAAAACCCGTAAAACAAAGACAGTGAAAGAGAGAGAAATTCTTACAAAATTCGTTCAGAGGCTGTGATGCAACCTGGATTGACCATATCTAGACCCACAGCTGGATGAAACATAAGGGTGGACACTCTTGGGGCTGAAAGGTTGGGTGAGGTTGTGTGAGCAAACGCAGACCCTTTAAAGTAATACTGCCTGGTACCCATCCCATGGGTCCCAAATCTCCAGGTTCAAGGGCATCTTCCTACATCGAAAACATGCATGAGAAACCCAGAAGATGGTACACCGTGTGATTTTGAAAGGTTTCTAATACGCACCTCATTTCTAATCTCCTTGTGCTCGGGTTCGCCATTCCAGCTACTTTACTAGCAATCTCCCTACTTGGAGAATCAGCACCTTTAAGCTCCTGTTCCCTACAGGTTGCAATTTGTCCTGAGGATGAACGGGAAGAGAGGCAACGAATGAGAGACTAGATCTAGGTGTTGGGACAGGCACAGGTCACTCTATTTTCCCATCGGGAAGAAGAATTAACCACAGGCTCAGCCTGCCTCCCAGAAGCAGAATAGGGCCTGAGGCAATCCCGCGCTTTTGCGGCCAGCTCCCAAAAAAGCCAGTTGAAAAATGGAGCTCAGGGACACTGCCATTCACAAACCTGCTGAGTTATAAATGATAACTCTCGTCCAAAAATATATTGAGGGAAGGCAACGAAGAGGATTTGAAAGCAAGGCAGAATTACAGGAAACAGGTTTCAGGAGGTAGATTCGAATCGCCTTTAAAGCACATGAAAAGTGGCAAAACGTCGAGAATGATGCCCTTGGCCAAAAAGGGCGTATGCGTTTTTTCCTGAATATATTCAGGAAAAAACGCATACGCCCTTTTTGGCCAACCAAGCAACCTGGAAAGGCAAATCAGCGCTACAAAGAAGTATCGCTTCCCATCGGTCAAAAGGGTCATGCTGCAAAATGTGTCAAAACCAGAAATGCAGGACAGGCCATGGAGAAATGGCAGCCTTGCTACGCTGATGGGCGGGATGTAAATTGCCAACAGCCACTCTGGAGAAGTGTACGGTGTGTCCTGAAACATCGAAAAAACACAGCTTAGGGAGCATAGGGCACGTCCACTCATGGGCGTATAAATTGGGAAAACTAAAAATCAGCAAGTCACAGGCACCCCAAAGTTTAGGGCTGCTCTGTTGACAAGAACCTCCACTTCATGACACCTTAAATATCCCAGGAAAGAGAAAAATGGATAAAGAAGTTGTGGTCCTTATGTACAATGGAATATCACTCAGACATGAAATCAATGTCATAAGGCTAGTAGAAGCAAGATGAGTGGATTTAGGTACGACGATTCTAAGTGAAATATGTCACATAGAAATAGACACTTATCATGAGCTATCACTTATAGAGGGAATGTAAAAACCGCTACACTTGAACTGAATTACAAAACAGAACAGAGTCACACGTTTAGAAAACACACTATGGCTGCTTAACGGGAAAGGTGAGGTGGGGTGATGCATAAAACAAGGGTTTCAAATTCGTTCAGATACCGTTCCATACACCCAATATGTAATAGACAAGACCTACTCCTCGCTCAGTGAACTGGATTCAACACCCCCTATTCACCGCACAAGAATATATGTGACTAGTAAGAATCTTAAAACCTATGTATTGATATCTGTCTGGAAGTGAGTCAAGTGGGTGTAAAGCCGCAAAAACACAGCCGTGAAAAGCAGCTAAACCCCATTATAAAAATAAATTACTTTTAAAAACCCGTAAAACAAAGACAGTGAAAGAGAGAGAAATTCTTACAAAATTCGTTCAGAGGCTGTGATGCAACCTGGATTGACCATATCTAGACCCACAGCTGGATGAAACATAAGGGTGGACACTCTTGGGGCTGAAAGGTTGGGTGAGGTTGTGTGAGCAAACGCAGACCCTTTAAAGTAATACTGCCTGGTACCCATCCCATGGGTCCCAAATCTCCAGGTTCAAGGGCATCTTCCTACATCGAAAACATGCATGAGAAACCCAGAAGATGGTACACCGTGTGATTTTGAAAGGTTTCTAATACGCACCTCATTTCTAATCTCCTTGTGCTCGGGTTCGCCATTCCATCTACTTTACTAGCAATCTCCCTACTTGGAGAATCAGCACCTTTAAGCTCCTGTTCCCTACAGGTTGCAATTTGTCCTGAGGATGAACGGGAAGAGAGGCAACGAATGAGAGACTAGATCTAGGTGTTGGGACAGGCACAGGTCACTCTATTTTCCCATCGGGAAGAAGAATTAACCACAGGCTCAGCCTGCCTCCCAGAAGCAGAATAGGGCCTGAGGCAATCCCGCGCTTTTGCGGCCAGCTCCCAAAAAAGCCAGTTGAAAAATGGAGCTCAGGGACACTGCCATTCACAAACCTGCTGAGTTATAAATGATAACTCTCGTCCACAAATATATTGAGGGAAGGCAACGAAGAGGATTTGAAAGCAAGGCAGAATTGCAGGAAACAGATTTCAGGAGGTAGATTCGAATCGCCTTTTAAGCACATGAAAAGCGGCAAAACGTCGAGAATGATGCCCTTGGCCAAAAAGGGCGTATGCGTTTTTTCCTGAATATATTCAGGAAAAAACGCATACGCCCTTTTTGGCCAACCAAGCAACCTGGAAAGGCAAATCAGCGCTACAAAGAAGTCTCGCTTTCCATCGGTCAAAAGGGACATGCTGCAAAAAGTGTCAAAACCAGAAATGCAGGACAGGCCATGGAGAAATGGCAGCCTTGCTACGCTGATGGACGGGATGTAAATTGCCAACAGTCACTCTGGAGAAGTGTACGGTGTGTCCTGAAACATCGAAAAAACACAGCTTAGGGAGCATAGGGCACGTCCACTCATGGGCGTATAAATTGGGAAAACTAAAAATCAGCAAGACACAGGCACCCCAAAGTTTAGGGCTGCTCTGTTGACAAGAACCTCCACTTCATGACACCTTAAATATCCCAGGAAAGAGAAAAATGGATAAAGAAGTTGTGGTCCTTATGTACAATGGAATATCACTCAGATATGAAATCAATGTCATAAGGCTAGTAGAAGCAAGATGAGTGGATTTAGGTACGACGATTCTAAGTGAAATAAGTCACACAGAAATAGACACTTATCATAAGCTATCACTTATAGAGGGAATGTAAAAACCGCTACACTTGAACTGAATTACAAAACAGAACAGAGTCACACGTTTAGAAAACACACTATGGCTGCTTAACGGGAAAGGTGAGGTGGGGTGATGCATAAAACAAGGGTTTCAAATTCGCTCAGATACCGTTCCATACACCCAATATGTAATAGACAAGACCTACTCCTTGCTCAGTGAACTGGACTCAACACCCCCTATTCACCGCACAAGAATATATGTGACTAGTAATAATCTTAAAACCTATGTATTGATATCTGTCTGGAAGTGAGTCAAGTGGGTGTAAAGCCGCATAAACACAGCCGTGAAAAGCAGCAAAACCCCATTATAAAAATAAATTACTTTTAAAAACCCGTAAAACAAAGACAGTGAAAGAGAGAGAAATTCTTACAAAATTCGTTCAGAGGCTGTGATGCAACCTGGATTGACCATATCTAGACCCACACCTGGATGAAACATAAGGGTGGACACTCTTGGGGCTGAAAGGTTGGGTGAGGTTGTGTGAGCAAACACAGACCCTTTAAAGTAATACTGCCTGGTACCCATCCCATGGGTCCCAAATCTCCAGGTTCAAGGGCATCTTCCTACATCGAAAACATGCATGAGAAACCCAGAAGATGGTACACCGTGTGATTTTGAAAGGTTTCTAATTCGCACCTCATTTCTAATCTCCTTGTGCTCGGGTTCGCCATTCCAGCTACTTTACTAGCAATCTCCCTACTTGGAGAATCAGCACCTTTAAGCTCCTGTTCCCTACAGGTTGCAATTTGTCCTGAGGATGAACGGGAAGAGGGGCAACCAATGAGAGACTAGAACTAGGTGTTGGGACAGGCACAGGTCACTCTATTTTCCCATCAGGAAGAAGAATTAACCACAGGCTCAGCCTGCGGCCCAGAAGCAGAATAGGGCCTCAGGCAATCCCGCGCTTTTGCGGCCAGCTCCCAAAAAAGCGAGTTGAAAAATGGAGCTCAGGGACACTGCAATTCACAAACCCGCAGAGTTATAAATGATAACTCTCATCCACAGATATATTGAGGGAAGGCAACGAAGAGGATTTGAAAGCAAGGCAGAATTGCAGGAAACAGATTTCAGGAGGTAGATTCGAAACGCCTTTAAAGCACATGAAAAGCGGCAAAACGTCGAGAATGATGCCCTTGGCCAAAAAGGGCGTATGCGTTTTTTCCTGAATATATTCAGGAAAAAACGCATACGCCCTTTTTGGCCAACCAAGCAACCTGGAAAGGCAAATCAGCGCTACAAAGAAGTCTCGCTTCCCATCGGTCAAAAGGGTCATGCTGCAAAAAGTGTCAAAACCAGAAATGCAGGACAGGCCATGGAGAAATGGCAGCCTTGCTACGCTGATGGACGGGATGTAAATTGCCAACAGTCACTCTGGAGAAGTGTACGGTGTGTCCTGAAACATCGAAAAAACACAGCTTAGGGAGCATAGGGCACGTCCACTCATGGGCGTATAAATTGGGAAAATTAAAAATCAGCAAGACACAGGCACCGCAAAGTTTAGGGCTGCTCTGTTGACAAGAACCTCCACTTCATGACACCTTAAATATCCCAGGAAAGAGAAAAATGGATAAAGAAGTTGTGGTCCTTATGTACAACAGAATATCACTCAGACATGAAATCAATGTCATAAGGCTAGTAGAAACAAGATGAGTGGATTTAGGTACGACGATTCTAAGTGAAATAAGTCACACAGAAATAGACACTTATCATAAGCTATCACTTATAGAGGGAATGTAAAAACCGCTACACTTGAACTGAATTACAAAACAGAACAGAGTCACACGTTTAGAAAACACACTATGGCTGCTTAACGGGAAAGGTGAGGTGGGGTGATGCATAAAACAAGGGTTTCAAATTCGCTCAGATACCATTCCATACACCCAATATGTAATAGACAAGACCTAC
The DNA here is from genome assembly GCF_028021215.1 of Eschrichtius robustus. Taxonomy (NCBI): domain Eukaryota; kingdom Metazoa; phylum Chordata; class Mammalia; order Artiodactyla; family Eschrichtiidae; genus Eschrichtius; species Eschrichtius robustus. The sequence continues at coordinate 689,480 of NW_027175224.1, forward strand.
TCCTTGCTCAGTGAACTGGACTCAACACCCCCTATTCACCGCACAAGAATATATGTGACTAGTAAGAATCTTAAAACCTATGTATTGATATCTGTCTGGAAGTGAGTCAAGTGGGTGTAAAGCCGCATAAACACAGCCGTGAAAAGCAGCTAAACCCCATTATAAAAATAAATGCCTTTTAAAAACCCGTAAAACAAAGACAGTGAAAGAGAGAGAAATTCTTACAAAATTCGTTCAGAGGCTGTGATGCAACCTGGATTGACCATATCTAGACCCACACCTGGATGAAACATAAGGGTGGACACTCTTGGGGCTGAAAGGTTGGGTGAGGTTGGGTGAGCAAACGCAGACCCTTTAAAGTAATACTGCCTGGTACCCATCCCATGGGTCCCAAATCTCCAGGTTCAAGGGCAACTTCCTACATCGAAAACATGCATGAGAAACCCAGAAGATGGTACACCGTGTGATTTTGAAAGGTTTCTAATACGCACCTCATTTCTCATCTCCTTGTGCTCGGGTTCGCCATTCCAGCTAATTTACTAGCAATCTCCCTACTTGGAGAATCAGCACCTTTAAGCTCCTGTTCCCTACAGGTTGCAATTTGTCCTGAGGATGAACGGGAAGAGTGGCAACGAATGAGAGACTAGATCTAGGTGTTGGGACAGGCACAGGTCACTCTATTTTCCCATCGGGAAGAAGAATTAACCACAGGCTTAGCCTGCCGTCCAGAAGCAGAATAGGGCCTGAGGCAATCCCGCGCTTTTGCGGCCAGCTCCCAAAAAAGCGAGTTGAAAAATGGAGCTCAGGGACACTGCAATTCACAAACCCGCAGAGTTATAAATGATAACTCTCATCCACAGATATATTGAGGGAAGGCAACGAAGAGGATTTGAAAGCAAGGCAGAATTGCAGGAGACAGATTTCAGGAGGTAGATTCGAAACGCCTTTAAAGCACATGAAAAGCGGCAAAACGTCGAGAATGATGCCCTTGGCCAAAAAGGGCGTATGCGTTTTTTCCTGAATATATTCAGGAAAAAACGCATACGCCCTTTTTGGCCAACCAAGCAACCTGGAAAGGCAAATCAGCGCTACAAAGAAGTCTCGCTTCCCATCGGTCAAAAGGGTCATGCTGCAAAAAGTGTCAAAACCAGAAATGCAGGACAGGCCATGGAGAAATGGCAGCCTTGCTACGCTGATGGACGGGATGTAAATTGCCAACAGTCACTCTGGAGAAGTGTACGGTGTGTCCTGAAACATCGAAAAAACACAGCTTAGGGAGCATAGGGCACGTCCACTCATGGGCGTATAAATTGGGAAAATTAAAAATCAGCAAGACACAGGCACCGCAACGTTTAGGGCTGCTCTGTTGACAAGAACCTCCACTTCATGACACCTTAAATATCCCAGGAAAGAGAAAAATGGATAAAGAAGTTGTGGTCCTTATGTACAACAGAATATCACTCAGACATGAAATCAATGTCATAAGGCTAGTAGAAACAAGATGAGTGGATTTAGGTACGACGATTCTAAGTGAAATAAGTCACACAGAAATAGACACTTATCATAAGCTATCACTTATAGAGGGAATGTAAAAACCGCTACACTTGAACTGAATTACAAAACAGAACAGAGTCACACGTTTAGAAAACACACTATGGCTGCTTAACGGGAAAGGTGAGGTGGGGTGATGCATAAAACAAGGGTTTCAAATTCGCTCAGATACCATTCCATACACCCAATATGTAATAGACAAGACCTACTCCTTGCTCAGTGAACTGGACTCAACACCCCCTATTCACCGCACAAGAATATATGTGACTAGTAAGAATCTTAAAACCTATGTATTGATATCTGTCTGGAAGTGAGTCAAGTGGGTGTAAAGCCGCATAAACACAGCCGTGAAAAGCAGCTAAACCCCATTATAAAAATAAATGACTTTTAAAAACCCGTAAAACAAAGACAGTGAAAGAGAGAGAAATTCTTACAAAATTCGTTCAGAGGCTGTGATGCAACCTGGATTGACCATATCTAGACACACAGCTGGATGAGACATAAGGGTGGACACTCTTGGGGCTGAATGGTTGGGTGAGGTTGGGTGAGCAAACGCAGACCCTTTAAAGTAATACTGCCTGGTACCCATCCCATGGGTTCCAAATCTCCAGGTTCAAAGGCATCTTCCTACATCGAAAACATGCATGAGAAACCCAGAAGATGGTACACCGTGTGATTTTGAAAGGTTTCTAATACGCACCTCATTTCTCATTTCCTTGTGCACGGGTTCGCCTTTCCAGCTACTTTACTAGCAATCTCCCTACTTGGAGAATCAGCACCTTTAAGCTCCTGTTTCCTACAGGTTGCAATTTGTCCTAAGGATGAACGGGAAGAGGGGCAACCAATGAGAGCCTAGATCTAGGTGTTGGGACAGGCACAGGTCACTCTATTTTCCCATCGGGAAGAAGAATTAACCACAGGCTCAGACTGCCTCCCAGAAGCAGAATAGGGCCTGAGGCAATCCCGCGCTTTTGCGGCCAGCTCCCAAAAAAGCGAGTTGAAAAATGGAGCTCAGGGACACTGCAATTCACAAACCCGCAGAGTTATAAATGATAACTCTCATCCACAGGTATATTGAGGGAAGGCAACGAAGAGGATTTGAAAGCAAGGCAGAATTGCAGGAAACAGATTTCAGGAGGTAGATTCGAAACGCCTTTAAAGCACATGAAAAGCGGCAAAACGTCGAGAATGATGCCCTTGGCCAAAAAGGGCGTATGCGTTTTTTCCTGAATATATTCAGGAAAAAACGCATACGCCCTTTTTGGCCAACCAAGCAACCTGGAAAGCAAATCAGCGCTACAAAGAAGTCTCGCTACCCATCGGTCAAAAGGGTCATGCTGCAAAATGTGTCAAAACCAGAAATGCAGGACAGGCCATGGAGAAATGACAGCCTTGCTACGCTGATGGGCGGGATGTAAATTGCCAACAGCCACTCTGGAGTAGTATACCGTGTGTCCTGAAACATCGAAAAAACACAGCTTAGGGAGCATAGGGCACGTCCACTCATGGGCGTATAAATTGGGAAAACTAAAAATCAGCAAGACACAGGCACCCCAATGTTTAGGGCTGCTCTGTTGACAAGAACCTCCACTTCATGACACCTTAAATATCCCAGGAAAGAGAAAAATGGATAAAGAAGTTGTGGTCCTTATGTACAATGGAATATCACTCAGACATGAAATCAATGTCATAAGGCTAGTAGAAGCAAGATGAGTGGATTTAGGTACGACGATTCTAAGTGAAATAAGTCACACAGAAATAGACACTTATCATAAGCTATCACTTATCGAGGGAATGTAAAAACCGCTACACTTGAACTGAATTACAAAACAGAACAGAGTCACACGTTTAGAAAACACACTATGGCTGCTTAACGGGAAAGGTTAGGTGGGGTGATGCATAAAACAAGGGGTTCAAATTCGCTCAGATACCGTTCCATACACCCAATATGTAATAGACAAGACCTACTCCTTGCTCAGTGAACTGGACTCAACACCCCCTATTCACCGCACAAGAATATATGTGACTAGTAAGAATCTTAAAATCTATGTATTGATATCTGTCTGGAAGTGAGTCAAGTGGGTGTAAAGCCGCATAAACACAGCCGTGAAAAGCAGCTAAACCCCATTATAAAAATAAATTACTTTTAAAAACCCGTAAAACAAAGACAGTGAAAGAGAGAGAATTTCTTACAAAATTCGTTCAGAGGCTGTGATGCAACCTGGATTGACCATATCTAGACCCACAGCTGGATGAAACATAAGGGTGGACACTCTTGGGGCTGAAAGGTTGGGTGAGGTTGGGTGAGCAAACGCAGACCCTTTAAAGTAATACTGCCTGGTACCCATCCCATGGGTCCCAAATCTCCAGGTTCAAGGGCAACTTCCTACATCGAAAACATGCATGAGAAACCCAGAAGATGGTACACCGTGTGATTTTGAAAGGTTTCTAATACGCACCTCATTTCTCATCTCCTTGTGCTCGGGTTCGCCATTCCAGCTAATTTACTAGCAATCTCCCTACTTGGAGAATCAGCACCTTTAAGCTCCTGTTCCCTACAGGTTGCAATTTGTCCTGAGGATGAACGGGATGAGGGGCAACCAATGAGAAACTAGATCTAGGTGTTGGGACAGGCACAGGTCACTCTATTTTCCCATCAGGAACAGAATTAACCACAGGCTTAGCCTGCCGTCCAGAAGCAGAATAGGGCCTGAGGCAATCCCGCGCTTTTGCGGCCAGGTCCCAAAAAAGCGAGTTGAAAATGGAGCTCAAGGACACTGCAATTCACAAACCCGCAGAGTTATAAATGATAACTCTCATCCACAGATATATTGAGGGAAGGCAACGAAGAGGATTTGATAGCAAGGCAGAATTGCAGGAAACAGATTTCAGGAGGTAGATTCGAATCGCCTTTTAAGCACATGAAAAGCGGCAAAACGTCGAGAATGATGCCCTTGGCCAAAAAGGGCGTATGCGTTTTTTCCTGAATATATTCAGGAAAAAACGCATACGCCCTTTTTGGCCAACCAAGGAAACTGGAAAGGCAAATCAGCGCTACAAAGAAGTCTCGCTTCCCATCGGTCAAAAGGGTCATGCTGCAAAAAGTGTCAAAACCAGAAATGCAGGACAGGCCATGGAGAAATGGCAGCCTTGCTACGCTGATGGACGGGATGTAAATTGCCAACAGTCACTCTGGAGAAGTGTACGGTGTGTCCTGAAACATCGAAAAAACACAGCTTAGGGAGCATAGGGCACGTCCACTCATGGGCGTATAAATTGGGAAAACTAAAAATCAGCAAGACACAGGCACCCCAAAGTTTAGGGCTGCTCTGTTGACAAGAACCTCCACTTCATGACACCTTAAATATCCCAGGAAAGAGAAAAATGGATAAAGAAGTTGTGGTCCTTATGTACAATGGAATATCACTCAGACATGAAATCAATGTCATAAGGCTAGTAGAAGCAAGATGAGTGGATTTAGGTACGACGATTCTAAGTGAAATAAGTCACACAGAAATAGACACTTATCATAATCTATCACTTATAGAGGGAATGTAAAAACCGCTACACTTGAACTGAATTACAAAACAGAACAGAGTCACACGTTTAGAAAACACACTATGGCTGCTTAACGGGAAAGGTGAGGTGGGGTGATGCATAAAACAAGGGTTTCAAATTCGCTCAGATACCGTTCCATACACCCAATATGTAATAGACAAGACCTACTCCTTGCTCAGTGAACTGGACTCAACACCCCCTATTCACCGCACAAGAATATATGTGACTAGTAAGAATCTTAAAACCTATGTATTGATATCTGTCTGGAAGTGAGTCAAGTGGGTGTAAAGCCGCATAAACACAGCCGTGAAAAGCAGCTAAACCCCATTATAAAAATAAATTACTTTTAAAAACCCGTAAAACAAAGACAGTGAAAGAGAGAGAAATTCTTACAAAATTCGTTCAGAGGCTGTGATGCAACCTGGATTGACCATATCTAGACACACAGCTGGATGAGACATAAGGGTGGACACTCTTGGGGCTGAAAGGTTGGGTGAGGTTGGGTGAGCAAACGCAGACCCTTTAAAGTAATACTGCCTGCTACCCATCCCATGGGTCCCAAATCTCCAGGTTCAAGGGCATCTTCCTACATCGAAAACATGCATGAGAAACCCAGAAGATGGTACACCGTGTGATTTTGAAAGGTTTCTAATATGCACCTCATTTCTCATCTCCTTGTGCACGGGTTCGCCTTTCCAGCTACTTTACTAGCAATCTCCCTACTTGGAGAATCAGCACCTTTAAGCTCCTGTTCCCTACAGGTTGCAATTTGTCCTAAGGATGAACGGGAAGAGGGGCAACCAATGAGAGACTAGATCTAGGTGTTGGGACAGTCACAGGTCACTCTATTTTCCCATCAGGAAGAAGAATTAACCACAGGCTCAGCCTGCGGCCCAGAAGCAGAATAGGGCCTGAGGCAATCCCGCGCTTTTGCGGCCAGCTCCCAAAAAAGCGAGTTGAAAAATGGAGCTCAGGGACACTGCAATTCACAAAGCCGCAGAGTTATAAATGATAACTCTCATCCACAGATATATTGAGGGAAGGCAACGAAGAGGATTTGAAAGCAAGGCAGAATTGCAGGAAACAGATTTCAGGAGGTAGATTCGAAACGCCTTTAAAGCACATGAAAAGCGGCAAAACGTCGAGAATGATGCCCTTGGCCAAAAAGGGCGTATGCGTTTTTTCCTGAATATATTCAGGAAAAAACGCATACGCCCTTTTTGGCCAACCAAGCAACCTGGAAAGGCAAATCAGCGCTACAAAGAAGTCTCGCTTCCCATCGGTCAAAAGGGTCATGCTGCAAAAAGTGTCAAAACCAGAAATGCAGGACAGGCCATGGAGAAATGACAGCCTTGCTACGCTGATGGGCGGGATGTAAATTGCCAACAGCCACTCTGGAGTAGTATACGGTGTGTCCTGAAACATCGAAAAAACACAGCTTAGGGAGCATAGGGCACGTCCACTCATGGGCGTATAAATTGGGAAAACTAAAAATCAGCAAGACACAGGCACCCCAATGTTTAGGGCTGCTCTGTTGACAAGAACCTCCACTTCATGACACCTTAAATATCCCAGGAAAGAGAAAAATGGATAAAGAAGTTGTGGTCCTTATGTACAATGGAATATCACTCTGACATGAAATCAATATCATAAGGCTAGTAGAAGCAAGATGAGTGGATTTAGGTACGACGATTCTAAGTGAAATAAGTCACACAGAAATAGACACTTATCATAAGCTATCACTTATCGAGGGAATGTAAAAACCGCTACACTTGAACTGAATTACAAAACAGAACAGAGTCACACGTTTAGAAAACACACTATGGCTGCTTAACGGGAAAGGTGAGGTGGGGTGATGCATAAAACAAGGGTTTCAAATTCGCTCAGATACCGTTCCATACACCCAATATGTAATAGACAAGACCTACTCCTTGCTCAGTGAACTGGACTCAACACCCCCTATTCACCGCACAAGAATATATGTGACTAGTAAGAATCTTAAAACCTATGTATTGATATCTGTCTGGAAGTGAGTCAAGTGGGTGTAAAGCCGCATAAACACAGCCGTGAAAAGCAGCTAAACCGCATTATAAAAATAAATTACTTTTAAAAACCCGTAAAACAAAGACAGTGAAAGAGAGAGAAATTTTTACAAAATTCGTTCAGAGGCTGTGATGCAACCTGGATTGACCATATCTAGACCCACAGCTGGATGAGACATAAGGGGGGACACTCTTGGGGCTGAAAGGTTGGGTGAGGTTGGGTGAGCAAACGCAGACCCTTTAAAGTAATACTGCGTGGTACCCATCCCATGGGTCCCAAATCTCCAGGTTCAAGGGCATCTTCCTTCATCGAAAACATGCATGAGAAACCCAGAAGATGGTACACCGTGTGATTTTGAAAGGTTTCTAATACTCACCTCATTTCTCATCTCCTTGTGCTCGGGTTCGCCTTTCCAGCTACTTTACTAGCAATCTCCCTACTTGGAGAAACAGCACCTTTAAGCTCCTGTTTCCTACAGGTTGAAATTTGTCCTAAGGATGAACGGGAAGAGGGGCAACCAATGAGAGACTAGATCTAGGTGTTTGGACATGCACAGGTCACTCTATTTTCCCATCAGGAAGAAGAATTAACCACAGGCTCAGCCTGCGGCCCAGAAGCAGAATGGGGCCTGAGGCAATCCCGCGCTTTTGCGGCCAGCTCCCAAAAAAGCGAGTTGAAAAATGGAGCTCAGGGACACTGCAATTCACAAACCCGCAGAGTTATAAATGATAACTCTCATCCACAGATATATTGAGGGAAGGCAACGAAGAGGATTTGAAAGCAAGGCAGAATTGCAGGAAACAGATTTCAGGAGGTAGATTCGAAACGCCTTTAAAGCACATGAAAAGCGGCAAAACGTCGAGAATGATGCCCTTGGCCAAAAAGGGCGTATGCGTTTTTTCCTGAATATATTCAGGAAAAAACGCATACGCCCTTTTTGGCCAACCAAGCAACCTGGAAAGGCAAATCAGCGCTACAAAGAAGTCTCGCTTCCCATCGGTCAAAAGGGTCATGCTGCAAAAAGTGTCAAAACCAGAAATGCAGGACAGGCCATGGAGAAATGACAGCCTTGCTACGCTGATGGGCGGGATGTAAATTGCCAACAGCCACTCTGGAGTAGTATACGGTGTGTCCTCAAACATCGAAAAAACACAGCTTAGGGAGCATAGGGCACGTCCAATCATGGGCGTATAAATTGGGAAAACTAAAAATCAGCAAGACACAGGCACCCCAATGTTTAGGGCTGCTCTGTTGACAAGAACCTCCACTTCATGACACCTTAAATATCCCAGGAAAGAGAAAAATGGATAAAGAAGTTGTGGTCCTTATGTACAATGGAATATCACTCAGACATGAAATCAATGTCATAAGGCTAGTAGAAGCAAGATGAGTGGATTTAGGTACGACGATTCTAAGTGAAATAAGTCACACAGAAATAGACACTTATCATAAGCTATCACTTATAGAGGGAATGTAAAAACCGCTACACTTGAACTGAATTACAAAACAGAACAGAGTCACACGTTTAGAAAACACACTATGGCTGCTTAACGGGAAAGGTGAGGTGGGGTGATGCATAAAACAAGGGTTTCAAGTTCGCTCAGATACCGTTCCATACACCCAATATGTAATAGACAAGACCTACTCCTTGCTCAGTGAACTGGACTCAACACCCCCTATTCACCGCACAAGAATATATGTGACTAGTAAGAATCTTAAAACCTATGTATTGATATCTGTCTGGAAGTGAGTCAAGTGGGTGTAAAGCCGCATAAACACAGCCGTGAAAAGCAGCTAAACCCCATTATAAAAATAAATTACTTTTAAAAACCCGTAAAACAAAGACAGTGAAAGAGAGAGAAATTCTTACAAAATTCGTTCAGAGGGTGTGATGCAACCTGGATTGACCATATCTAGACACACAGCTGGATGAGACATAAGGGTGGACACTCTTGGGGCTGAAAGGTTGGGTGAGGTTGGGTGAGCAAACGCAGACCCTTTAAAGTAATACTGCCTGGTACCCATCCCATGGGTCCCAAATCTCCAGGTTCAAGGGCATCTTCCTACATCGAAAACATGCATGAGAAACCCAGAAGATGGTACACCGTGTGATTTTGAAAGGTTTCTAATACGCACCTCATTTCTCATCTCCTTGTGCTCGGCTTCGCCTTTCCAGCTACTTTACTAGCAATCTCCCTACTTGGAGAAACAGCACCTTTAAGCTCCTGTTTCCTACAGGTTGCAATTTGTCCTAAGGATGAACGGGAAGAGGGGCAACCAATGAGAGACTAGATCTAGGTGTTTGGACAGGCACAGGTCACTCTATTTTCCCATCAGGAAGAAGAATTAACCACAGGCTCAGCCTGCGGCCCCCAAGCAGAATGGTGCCTGAGGCAATCCCGCGCTTTTGCGGCCAGCTCCCAAAAAAGCGAGTTGAAAAATGGAGCTCAGGGACACTGCAATTCACAAACCCGCAGAGTTATAAATGATAACTCTCATCCACAGATATATTGAGGGAAGGCAACGAAGAGGATTTGAAAGCAAGGCAGAATTGCAGGAAACAGATTTCAGGAGGTAGATTCGAATCGCCTTTAAAGCACATGAAAAGCGGCAAAACGTCGAGAATGATGCCCTTGGCCAAAAAGGGCGTATGCGTTTTTTCCTGAATATATTCAGGAAAAAACGCATACGCCCTTTTTGGCCAACCAAGCAACCTGGAAAGGCAAATCAGCGCTACAAAGAAGTCTCGCTTCCCATCGGTCAAAAGGGTCATGCTGCAAAAAGTGTCAAAACCAGAAATGCAGGACAGGCCATGGAGAAATGACAGCCTTGCTACGCTGATGGGCGGGATGTAAATTGCCAACAGCCACTCTGGATTAGTATACGGTGTGTCCTGAAACATCGAAAAAACACAGCTTAGGGAGCATAGGGCACGTCCACTCATGGGCGTATAAATTGGGAAAACTAAAAATCAGCAAGACACAGGCACCCCAATGTTTAGGGCTGCTCTGTTGACAAGAACCTCCACTTCATGACACCTTAAATATCCCAGGAAAGAGAAAAATGGATAAAGAAGTTGTGGTCCTTATGTACAATGGAATATCACTCAGACATGAAATCAATGTCATAAGGCTAGTAGAAGCAAGATGAGTGGATTTAGGTTCGACGATTCTAAGTGAAATAAGTCACACAGAAATAGACACTTATCATAAGCTATCACTTATAGAGGGAATGTAAAAACCGCTACACTTGAACTGAATTACAAAACAGAACAGAGTCACACGTTTAGAAAACACACTATGGCTGCTTAACGGGAAAGGTGAGGTGGGGTGATGCATAAAACAAGGGTTTCAAGTTCGCTCAGATACCGTTCCATACACCCAATATGTAATAGACAAGACCTACTCCTTGCTCAGTGAACTGGACTCAACACCCCCTATTCACCGCACAAGAATATATGTGACTAGTAAGAATCTTAAAACCTATGTATTGATATCTGTCTGGAAGTGAGTCAAGTGGGTGTAAAGCCGCATAAACACAGCCGTGAAAAGCAGCTAAACCCCATTATAAAAATAAATTACTTTTAAAAACCCGTAAAACAAAGACAGTGAAAGAGAGAGAAATTCTTACAAAATTCGTTCAGAGGCTGTGATGCAACCTGGATTGACCATATCTAGACCCACAGCTGGATGACACATAAGGGGGGACACTCTTGGGGCTGAAAGGTTGGGTGAGGTTGGGTGAGCAAACGCAGACCCTTTAAAGTAATACTGCGTGGTACCCATCCCATGGGTCCCAAATCTCCAGGTTCAAGGGCATCTTCCTACATCGAAAACATGCATGAGAAACCCAGAAGATGGTACACCGTGTGATTTTGAAAGGTTTCTAATACGCACCTCATTTCTCATCTCCTTGTGCTCGGCTTCGCCTTTCCAGCTACTTTACTAGCAATCTCCCTACTTGGAGAAACAGCACCTTTAAGCTCCTGTTTCCTACAGGTTGCAATTTGTCCTAAGGATGAACGGGAAGAGGGGCAACCAATGAGAGACTAGATCTAGGTGTTTGGACAGGCACAGGTCACTCTATTTTCCCATCAGGAAGAAGAATTAACCACAGGCTCAGCCTGCGGCCCCCAAGCAGAATGGGGCCTGAGGCAATCCCGCGCTTTTGCGGCCAGCTCCCAAAAAAGCGAGTTGAAAAATGGAGCTCAGGGACACTGCAATTCACAAACCCGCAGAGTTATAAATGATAACTCTCATCCACAGATATATTGAGGGAAGGCAACGAAGAGGATTTGAAAGCAAGGCAGAATTGCAGGAAACAGATTTCAGGAGGTAGATTCGAAACGCCTTTAAAGCACATGAAAAGCGGCAAAACGTCGAGAATGATGCCCTTGGCCAAAAAGGGCGTATGCGTTTTTTCCTGAATATATTCAGGAAAAAACGCATACGCCCTTTTTGGCCAACCAAGCAACCTGGAAAGGCAAATCAGCGCTACAAAGAAGTCTCGCTTCCCATCGGTCAAAAGGGTCATGCTGCAAAAAGTGTCAAAACCAGAAATGCAGGACAGGCCATGGAGAAATGACAGCCTTGCTACGCTGATGGGCGGGATGTAAATTGCCAACAGCCACTCTGGAGTAGTATACGGTGTGTCCTGAAACATCGAAAAAACACAGCTTAGGGAGCATAGGGCACGTCCACTCATGGGCGTATAAATTGGGAAAACTAAAAATCAGCAAGACACAGGCACCCCAATGTTTAGGGCTGCTCTGTTGACAAGAACCTCCACTTCATGACACCTTAAATATCCCAGGAAAGAGAAAAATGGATAAAGAAGTTGTGGTCCTTATGTACAATGGAATATCACTCAGACATGAAATCAATGTCATAAGGCTAGTAGAAGCAAGATGAGTGGATTTAGGTACGACGATTCTAAGTGAAATAAGTCACACAGAAATAGACACTTATCATAAGCTATCACTTATCGAGGGAATGTAAAAACCGCTACACTTGAACTGAATTACAAAACAGAACAGAGTCACACGTTTAGAAAACACACTATGGCTGCTTAACGGGAAAGGTGAGGTGGGGTGATGCATAAAACAAGGGTTTCAAATTCGCTCAGATACCGTTCCATACACCCAATATGTAATAGACAAGACCTACTCCTTGCTCAGTGAAGTGGACTCAACACCCCCTATTCACCGCACAAGAATATATGTGACTAGTAAGAATCTTAAAACCTATGTATTGATATCTGTCTGGAAGTGAGTCAAGTGGGTGTAAAGCCGCATAAACACAGCCGTGAAAAGCAGCTAAACCCCATTATAAAAATAAATTACTTTTAAAAACCCGTAAAACAAAGACAGTGAAAGAGAGAGAAATTCTTACAAAATTCGTTCAGAGGCTGTGATGCAACCTGGATTGACCATATCTAGACCCACAGCTGGATGAGACATAAGGGTGGACACTCTTGGGGCTGAAAGGTTGGGTGAGGTTGGGTGAGCAAACGCAGACCCTTTAAAGTAATACTGCCTGGTACCCATCCCATGGGTCCCAAATCTCCAGGTTCAAGGGCATCTTCCTACATCGAAAACATGCATGAGAAACCCAGAAGATGGTACACCGTGTGATTTTGAAAGGTTTCTAATACGCACCTCATTTCTCATCTCCTTGTGCTCGGCTTCGCCTTTCCAGCTACTTTACTAGCAATCTCCCTACTTGGAGAATCAGCACCTTTAAGCTCCTGTTTCCTACAGGTTGCAATTTGTCCTAAGGATGAACGGGAAGAGGGGCAACCAATGATAGACTAGATCTAGGTGTTTGGACAGGCACAGGTCACTCTATTTTCCCATCAGGAAGAAGAATTAACCACAGGCTCAGCCTGCGGCCCAGAAGCAGAATAGGGCCTGAGGCAATCCCGCGCTTTTGCGGCCAGCTCCCAAAAAAGCGAGTTGAAAAATGGAGCTCAGGGACACTGCAATTCACAAACCCGCAGAGTTATAAATGATAACTCTCATCCACAGATATATTGAGGGAAGGCAACGAAGAGGATTTGAAAGCAAGGCAGAATTGCAGGAAACAGATTTCAGGAGGTAGATTCGAAACGCCTTTAAAGCACATGAAAAGCGGCAAAACGTCGAGAATGATGCCCTTGGCCAAAAAGGGCGTATGCGTTTTTTCCTGAATATATTCAGGAAAAAACGCATACGCCCTTTTTGGCCAACCAAGCAACCTGGAAAGGCAAATCAGCGCTACAAAGAAGTCTCGCTTCCCATCGGTCAAAAGGGTCATGCTGCAAAAAGTGTCAAAACCAGAAATGCAGGACAGGCCATGGAGAAATGACAGCCTTGCTACGCTGATGGGCGGGATGTAAATTGCCAACAGCCACTCTGGATTAGTATACGGTGTGTCCTGAAACATCGAAAAAACACAGCTTAGGGAGCATAGGGCACGTCCACTCATGGGCGTATAAATTGGGAAAACTAAAAATCAGCAAGACACAGGCACCCCAATGTTTAGGGCTGCTCTGTTGACAAGAACCTCCACTTCATGACACCTTAAATATCCCAGGAAAGAGAAAAATGGATAAAGAAGTTGTGGTCCTTATGTACAATGGAATATCACTCAGACATGAAATCAATGTCATAAGGCTAGTAGAAGCAAGATGAGTGGATTTAGGTACGACAATTCTAAGTGAAATAAGTCACACAGAAATAGACACTTATCATAAGCTATCACTTATAGAGGGAATGTAAAAACCGCTACACTTGAACTGAATTACAAAACAGAACAGAGTCACACGTTTAGAAAACACACTATGGCTGCTTAACGGGAAAGGTGAGGTGGGGTGATGCATAAAACAAGGGTTTCAAGTTCGCTCAGATACCGTTCCATACACCCAATATGTAATAGACAAGACCTACTCCTTGCTCAGTGAACTGGACTCAACACCCCCTATTCACCGCACAAGAATATATGTGACTAGTAAGAATCTTAAAACCTATGTATTGATATCTGTCTGGAAGTGAGTCAAGTGGGTGTAAAGCCGCATAAACACAGCCGTGAAAAGCAGCTAAACCCCATTATAAAAATAAATTACTTTTAAAAACCCGTAAAACAAAGACAGTGAAAGAGAGAGAAATTCTTACAAAATTCGTTCAGAGGGTGTGATGCAACCTGGATTGACCATATCTAGACCCACAGCTGGATGAGACATAAGGGTGGACACTCTTGGGGCTGAAAGGTTGGGTGAGGTTGGGTGAGCAAACGCAGACCCTTTAAAGTAATACTGCCTGGTACCCATCCCATGGGTCCCAAATCTCCAGGTTCAAGGGCATCTTCCTACATCGAAAACATGCATGAGAAACCCAGAAGATGGTACACCGTGTGATTTTGAAAGGTTTCTAATACGCACCTCATTTCTCATCTCCTTGTGCTCGGCTTCGCCTTTCCAGCTACTTTACTAGCAATCTCCCTACTTGGAGAAACAGCACCTTTAAGCTCCTGTTTCCTACAGGTTGCAATTTGTCCTAAGGATGAACGGGAAGAGGGGCAACCAATGAGAGACTAGATCTAGGTGTTTGGACAGGCACAGGTCACTCTATTTTCCCATCAGGAAGAAGAATTAACCACAGGCTCAGCCTGCGGCCCCCAAGCAGAATGGTGCCTGAGGCAATCCCGCGCTTTTGCGGCCAGCTCCCAAAAAAGCGAGTTGAAAAATGGAGCTCAGGGACACTGCAATTCACAAACCCGCAGAGTTATAAATGATAACTCTCATCCACAGATATATTGAGGGAAGGCAACGAAGAGGATTTGAAAGCAAGGCAGAATTGCAGGAAACAGATTTCAGGAGGTAGATTCGAATCGCCTTTAAAGCACATGAAAAGCGGCAAAACGTCGAGAATGATGCCCTTGGCCAAAAAGGGCGTATGCGTTTTTTCCTGAATATATTCAGGAAAAAACGCATACGCCCTTTTTGGCCAACCAAGCAACCTGGAAAGGCAAATCAGCGCTACAAAGAAGTCTCGCTTCCCATCGGTCAAAAGGGTCATGCTGCAAAAAGTGTCAAAACCAGAAATGCAGGACAGGCCATGGAGAAATGACAGCCTTGCTACGCTGATGGGCGGGATGTAAATTGCCAACAGCCACTCTGGAGTAGTATACGGTGTGTCCTGAAACATCGAAAAAACACAGCTTAGGGAGCATAGGGCACGTCCACTCATGGGCGTATAAATTGGGAAAACTAAAAATCAGCAAGACACAGGCACCCCAATGTTTAGGGCTGCTCTGTTGACAAGAACCTCCACTTCATGACACCTTAAATATCCCAGGAAAGAGAAAAATGGATAAAGAAGTTGTGGTCCTTATGTACAATGGAATATCACTCAGACATGAAATCAATGTCATAAGGCTAGTAGAAGCAAGATGAGTGGATTTAGGTTCGACGATTCTAAGTGAAATAAGTCACACAGAAATAGACACTTATCATAAGCTATCACTTATAGAGGGAATGTAAAAACCGCTACACTTGAACTGAATTACAAAACAGAACAGAGTCACACGTTTAGAAAACACACTATGGCTGCTTAACGGGAAAGGTGAGGTGGGGTGATGCATAAAACAAGGGTTTCAAGTTCGCTCAGATACCGTTCCATACACCCAATATGTAATAGACAAGACCTACTCCTTGCTCAGTGAACTGGACTCAACACCCCCTATTCACCGCACAAGAATATATGTGACTAGTAAGAATCTTAAAACCTATGTATTGATATCTGTCTGGAAGTGAGTCAAGTGGGTGTAAAGCCGCATAAACACAGCCGTGAAAAGCAGCTAAACCCCATTATAAAAATAAATTACTTTTAAAAACCCGTAAAACAAAGACAGTGAAAGAGAGAGAAATTCTTACAAAATTCGTTCAGAGGCTGTGATGCAACCTGGATTGACCATATCTAGACCCACAGCTGGATGAGACATAAGGGGGGACACTCTTGGGGCTGAAAGTTTGGGTGAGGTTGGGTGAGCAAACGCAGACCCTTTAAAGTAATACTGCGTGGTACCCATCCCATGGGTCCCAAATCTCCAGGTTCAAGGGCATCTTCCTACATCGAAAACATGCATGAGAAACCCAGAAGATGGTACACCGTGTGATTTTGAAAGGTTTCTAATACGCACCTCATTTCTCATCTCCTTGTGCTCGGCTTCGCCTTTCCAGCTACTTTACTAGCAATCTCCCTACTTGGAGAAACAGCACCTTTAAGCTCCTGTTTCCTACAGGTTGCAATTTGTCCTAAGGATGAACGGGAAGAGGGGCAACCAATGAGAGACTAGATCTAGGTGTTTGGACAGGCACAGGTCACTCTATTTTCCCATCAGGAAGAAGAATTAACCACAGGCTCAGCCTGCGGCCCCCAAGCAGAATGGGGCCTGAGGCAATCCCGCGCTTTTGCGGCCAGCTCCCAAAAAAGCGAGTTGAAAAATGGAGCTCAGGGACACTGCAATTCACAAACCCGCAGAGTTATAAATGATAACTCTCATCCACAGATATATTGAGGGAAGGCAACGAAGAGGATTTGAAAGCAAGGCAGAATTGCAGGAAACAGATTTCAGGAGGTAGATTCGAATCGCCTTTAAAGCACATGAAAAGCGGCAAAACGTCGAGAATGATGCCCTTGGCCAAAAAGGGCGTATGCGTTTTTTCCTGAATATATTCAGGAAAAAACGCATACGCCCTTTTTGGCCAACCAAGCAACCTGGAAAGGCAAATCAGCGCTACAAAGAAGTCTCGCTTCCCATCGGTCAAAAGGGTCATGCTGCAAAAAGTGTCAAAACCAGAAATGCAGGACAGGCCATGGAGAAATGACAGCCTTGCTACGCTGATGGGCGGGATGTAAATTGCCAACAGCCACTCTGGAGTAGTATACGGTGTGTCCTGAAACATCGAAAAAACACAGCTTAGGGAGCATAGGGCACGTCCACTCATGGGCGTATAAATTGGGAAAACTAAAAATCAGCAAGACACAGGCACCCCAATGTTTAGGGCTGCTCTGTTGACAAGAACCTCCACTTCATGACACCTTAAATATCCCAGGAAAGAGAAAAATGGATAAAGAAGTTGTGGTCCTTATGTACAATGGAATATCACTCAGACATGAAATCAATGTCATAAGGCTAGTAGAAGCAAGATGAGTGGATTTAGGTACGACGATTCTAAGTGAAATAAGTCACACAGAAATAGACACTTATCATAAGCTATCACTTATCGAGGGAATGTAAAAACCGCTACACTTGAACTGAATTACAAAACAGAACAGAGTCACACGTTTAGAAAACACACTATGGCTGCTTAACGGGAAAGGTGAGGTGGGGTGATGCATAAAACAAGGGTTTCAAATTCGCTCAGATACCGTTCCATACACCCAATATGTAATAGACAAGACCTACTCCTTGCTCAGTGAAGTGGACTCAACACCCCCTATTCACCGCACAAGAATATATGTGACTAGTAAGAATCTTAAAACCTATGTATTGATATCTGTCTGGAAGTGAGTCAAGTGGGTGTAAAGCCGCATAAACACAGCCGTGAAAAGCAGCTAAACCCCATTATAAAAATAAATTACTTTTAAAAACCCGTAAAACAAAGACAGTGAAAGAGAGAGAAATTCTTACAAAATTCGTTCAGAGGCTGTGATGCAACCTGGATTGACCATATCTAGACCCACAGCTGGATGAGACATAAGGGTGGACACTCTTGGGGCTGAAAGGTTGGGTGAGGTTGGGTGAGCAAACGCAGACCCTTTAAAGTAATACTGCCTGGTACCCATCCCATGGGTCC
Source organism: Eschrichtius robustus (assembly GCF_028021215.1). Lineage (NCBI taxonomy): Eukaryota > Metazoa > Chordata > Mammalia > Artiodactyla > Eschrichtiidae > Eschrichtius > Eschrichtius robustus. The sequence goes on from NW_027175224.1 coordinate 707,468, forward strand.
CAAATCTCCAGGTTCAAGGGCATCTTCCTACATCGAAAACATGCATGAGAAACCCAGAAGATGGTACACCGTGTGATTTTGAAAGGTTTCTAATACGCACCTCATTTCTCATCTCCTTGTGCACGGGTTCGCCTTTCCAGCTACTTTACTAGCAATCTCCCTACTTGGAGAATCAGCACCTTTAAGCTCCTGTTTCCTACAGGTTGCAATTTGTCCTAAGGATGAACGGGAAGAGGGGCAACCAATGATAGACTAGATCTAGGTGTTTGGACAGGCACAGGTCACTCTATTTTCCCATCAGGAAGAAGAATTAACCACAGGCTCAGCCTGCGGCCCAGAAGCAGAATAGGGCCTGAGGCAATCCCGCGCTTTTGCGGCCAGCTCCCAAAAAAGCGAGTTGAAAAATGGAGCTCAGGGACACTGCAATTCACAAACCCGCAGAGTTATAAATGATAACTCTCATCCACAGATATATTGAGGGAAGGCAACGAAGAGGATTTGAAAGCAAGGCAGAATTGCAGGAAACAGATTTCAGGAGGTAGATTCGAAACGCCTTTAAAGCACATGAAAAGCGGCAAAACGTCGAGAATGATGCCCTTGGCCAAAAAGGGCGTATGCGTTTTTTCCTGAATATATTCAGGAAAAAACGCATACGCCCTTTTTGGCCAACCAAGCAACCTGGAAAGGCAAATCAGCGCTACAAAGAAGTCTCGCTTCCCATCGGTCAAAAGGGTCATGCTGCAAAAAGTGTCAAAACCAGAAATGCAGGACAGGCCATGGAGAAATGACAGCCTTGCTACGCTGATGGGCGGGATGTAAATTGCCAACAGCCACTCTGGAGTAGTATACGGTGTGTCCTCAAACATCGAAAAAACACAGCTTAGGGAGCATAGGGCACGTCCACTCATGGGCGTATAAATTGGGAAAACTAAAAATCAGCAAGACACAGGCACCCCAATGTTTAGGGCTGCTCTGTTGACAAGAACCTCCACTTCATGACACCTTAAATATCCCAGGAAAGAGAAAAATGGATAAAGAAGTTGTGGTCCTTATGTACAATGGAATATCACTCAGACATGAAATCAATGTCATAAGGCTAGTAGAAGCAAGATGAGTGGATTTAGGTTCGACGATTCTAAGTGAAATAAGTCACACAGAAATAGACACTTATCATAAGCTATCACTTATAGAGGGAATGTAAAAACCGCTACACTTGAACTGAATTACAAAACAGAACAGAGTCACACGTTTAGAAAACACACTATGGCTGCTTAACGGGAAAGGTGAGGTGGGGTGATGCATAAAACAAGGGTTTCAAGTTCGCTCAGATACCGTTCCATACACCCAATATGTAATAGACAAGACCTACTCCTTGCTCAGTGAACTGGACTCAACACCCCCTATTCACCGCACAAGAATATATGTGACTAGTAAGAATCTTAAAACCTATGTATTGATATCTGTCTGGAAGTGAGTCAAGTGGGTGTAAAGCCGCATAAACACAGCCGTGAAAAGCAGCTAAACCCCATTATAAAAATAAATTACTTTTAAAAACCCGTAAAACAAAGACAGTGAAAGAGAGAGAAATTCTTACAAAATTCGTTCAGAGGCTGTGATGCAACCTGGATTGACCATATCTAGACCCACAGCTGGATGACACATAAGGGGGGACACTCTTGGGGCTGAAAGGTTGGGTGAGGTTGGGTGAGCAAACGCAGACCCTTTAAAGTAATACTGCGTGGTACCCATCCCATGGGTCCCAAATCTCCAGGTTCAAGGGCATCTTCCTACATCGAAAACATGCATGAGAAACCCAGAAGATGGTACACCGTGTGATTTTGAAAGGTTTCTAATACGCACCTCATTTCTCATCTCCTTGTGCTCGGCTTCGCCTTTCCAGCTACTTTACTAGCAATCTCCCTACTTGGAGAAACAGCACCTTTAAGCTCCTGTTTCCTACAGGTTGCAATTTGTCCTAAGGATGAACGGGAAGAGGGGCAACCAATGAGAGACTAGATCTAGGTGTTTGGACAGGCACAGGTCACTCTATTTTCCCATCAGGAAGAAGAATTAACCACAGGCTCAGCCTGCGGCCCCCAAGCAGAATGGGGCCTGAGGCAATCCCGCGCTTTTGCGGCCAGCTCCCAAAAAAGCGAGTTGAAAAATGGAGCTCAGGGACACTGCAATTCACAAACCCGCAGAGTTATAAATGATAACTCTCATCCACAGATATATTGAGGGAAGGCAACGAAGAGGATTTGAAAGCAAGGCAGAATTGCAGGAAACAGATTTCAGGAGGTAGATTCGAATCGCCTTTAAAGCACATGAAAAGCGGCAAAACGTCGAGAATGATGCCCTTGGCCAAAAAGGGCGTATGCGTTTTTTCCTGAATATATTCAGGAAAAAACGCATACGCCCTTTTTGGCCAACCAAGCAACCTGGAAAGGCAAATCAGCGCTACAAAGAAGTCTCGCTTCCCATCGGTCAAAAGGGTCATGCTGCAAAAAGTGTCAAAACCAGAAATGCAGGACAGGCCATGGAGAAATGACAGCCTTGCTACGCTGATGGGCGGGATGTAAATTGCCAACAGCCACTCTGGAGTAGTATACGGTGTGTCCTGAAACATCGAAAAAACACAGCTTAGGGAGCATAGGGCACGTCCACTCATGGGCGTATAAATTGGGAAAACTAAAAATCAGCAAGACACAGGCACCCCAATGTTTAGGGCTGCTCTGTTGACAAGAACCTCCACTTCATGACACCTTAAATATCCCAGGAAAGAGAAAAATGGATAAAGAAGTTGTGGTCCTTATGTACAATGGAATATCACTCAGACATGAAATCAATGTCATAAGGCTAGTAGAAGCAAGATGAGTGGATTTAGGTACGACGATTCTAAGTGAAATAAGTCACACAGAAATAGACACTTATCATAAGCTATCACTTATCGAGGGAATGTAAAAACCGCTACACTTGAACTGAATTACAAAACAGAACAGAGTCACACGTTTAGAAAACACACTATGGCTGCTTAACGGGAAAGGTGAGGTGGGGTGATGCATAAAACAAGGGTTTCAAATTCGCTCAGATACCGTTCCATACACCCAATATGTAATAGACAAGACCTACTCCTTGCTCAGTGAAGTGGACTCAACACCCCCTATTCACCGCACAAGAATATATGTGACTAGTAAGAATCTTAAAACCTATGTATTGATATCTGTCTGGAAGTGAGTCAAGTGGGTGTAAAGCCGCATAAACACAGCCGTGAAAAGCAGCTAAACCCCATTATAAAAATAAATTACTTTTAAAAACCCGTAAAACAAAGACAGTGAAAGAGAGAGAAATTCTTACAAAATTCGTTCAGAGGCTGTGATGCAACCTGGATTGACCATATCTAGACCCACAGCTGGATGAGACATAAGGGTGGACACTCTTGGGGCTGAAAGGTTGGGTGAGGTTGGGTGAGCAAACGCAGACCCTTTAAAGTAATACTGCCTGGTACCCATCCCATGGGTCCCAAATCTCCAGGTTCAAGGGCATCTTCCTACATCGAAAACATGCATGAGAAACCCAGAAGATGGTACACCGTGTGATTTTGAAAGGTTTCTAATACGCACCTCATTTCTCATCTCCTTGTGCACGGGTTCGCCTTTCCAGCTACTTTACTAGCAATCTCCCTACTTGGAGAATCAGCACCTTTAAGCTCCTGTTTCCTACAGGTTGCAATTTGTCCTAAGGATGAACGGGAAGAGGGGCAACCAATGATAGACTAGATCTAGGTGTTTGGACAGGCACAGGTCACTCTATTTTCCCATCAGGAAGAAGAATTAACCACAGGCTCAGCCTGCGGCCCAGAAGCAGAATAGGGCCTGAGGCAATCCCGCGCTTTTGCGGCCAGCTCCCAAAAAAGCGAGTTGAAAAATGGAGCTCAGGGACACTGCAATTCACAAACCCGCAGAGTTATAAATGATAACTCTCATCCACAGATATATTGAGGGAAGGCAACGAAGAGGATTTGAAAGCAAGGCAGAATTGCAGGAAACAGATTTCAGGAGGTAGATTCGAAACGCCTTTAAAGCACATGAAAAGCGGCAAAACGTAGAGAATGATGCCCTTGGCCAAAAAGGGCGTATGCGTTTTTTCCTGAATATATTCAGGAAAAAACGCATACGCCCTTTTTGGCCAACCAAGCAACCTGGAAAGGCAAATCAGCGCTACAAAGAAGTCTCGCTTCCCATCGGTCAAAAGGGTCATGCTGCAAAAAGTGTCAAAACCAGAAATGCAGGACAGGCCATGGAGAAATGACAGCCTTGCTACGCTGATGGGCGGGATGTAAATTGCCAACAGCCACTCTGGAGTAGTATACGGTGTGTCCTCAAACATCGAAAAAACACAGCTTAGGGAGCATAGGGCACGTCCACTCATGGGCGTATAAATTGGGAAAACTAAAAATCAGCAAGACACAGGCACCCCAATGTTTAGGGCTGCTCTGTTGACAAGAACCTCCACTTCATGACACCTTAAATATCCCAGGAAAGAGAAAAATGGATAAAGAAGTTGTGGTCCTTATGTACAATGGAATATCACTCAGACATGAAATCAATGTCATAAGGCTAGTAGAAGCAAGATGAGTGGATTTAGGTACGACGATTCTAAGTGAAATAAGTCACACAGAAATAGACACTTATCATAAGCTATCACTTATAGAGGGAATGTAAAAACCGCTACACTTGAACTGAATTACAAAACAGAACAGAGTCACAAGTTTAGAAAACACACTATGGCTGCTTAACGGGAAAGGTGAGGTGGGGTGATGCATAAAACAAGGGTTTCAAGTTCGCTCAGATACCGTTCCATACACCCAATATGTAATAGACAAGACCTACTCCTTGCTCAGTGAACTGGACTCAACACCCCCTATTCACCGCACAAGAATATATGTGACTAGTAAGAATCTTAAAACCTATGTATTGATATCTGTCTGGAAGTGAGTCAAGTGGGTGTAAAGCCGCATAAACACAGCCGTGAAAAGCAGCTAAACCCCATTATAAAAATAAATTACTTTTAAAAACCCGTAAAACAAAGACAGTGAAAGAGAGAGAAATTCTTACAAAATTCGTTCAGAGGGTGTGATGCAACCTGGATTGACCATATCTAGACCCACAGCTGGATGAGACATAAGGGTGGACACTCTTGGGGCTGAAAGGTTGGGTGAGGTTGGGTGAGCAAACGCAGACCCTTTAAAGTAATACTGCCTGGTACCCATCCCATGGGTCCCAAATCTCCAGGTTCAAGGGCATCTTCCTACATCGAAAACATGCATGAGAAACCCAGAAGATGGTACACCGTGTGATTTTGAAAGGTTTCTAATACGCACCTCATTTCTCATCTCCTTGTGCTCGGCTTCGCCTTTCCAGCTACTTTACTAGCAATCTCCCTACTTGGAGAAACAGCACCTTTAAGCTCCTGTTTCCTACAGGTTGCAATTTGTCCTAAGGATGAACGGGAAGAGGGGCAACCAATGAGAGACTAGATCTAGGTGTTTGGACAGGCACAGGTCACTCTATTTTCCCATCAGGAAGAAGAATTAACCACAGGCTCAGCCTGCGGCCCCCAAGCAGAATGGTGCCTGAGGCAATCCCGCGCTTTTGCGGCCAGCTCCCAAAAAAGCGAGTTGAAAAATGGAGCTCAGGGACACTGCAATTCACAAACCCGCAGAGTTATAAATGATAACTCTCATCCACAGATATATTGAGGGAAGGCAACGAAGAGGATTTGAAAGCAAGGCAGAATTGCAGGAAACAGATTTCAGGAGGTAGATTCGAATCGCCTTTAAAGCACATGAAAAGCGGCAAAACGTCGAGAATGATGCCCTTGGCCAAAAAGGGCGTATGCGTTTTTTCCTGAATATATTCAGGAAAAAACGCATACGCCCTTTTTGGCCAACCAAGCAACCTGGAAAGGCAAATCAGCGCTACAAAGAAGTCTCGCTTCCCATCGGTCAAAAGGGTCATGCTGCAAAAAGTGTCAAAACCAGAAATGCAGGACAGGCCATGGAGAAATGACAGCCTTGCTACGCTGATGGGCGGGATGTAAATTGCCAACAGCCACTCTGGAGTAGTATACGGTGTGTCCTGAAACATCGAAAAAACACAGCTTAGGGAGCATAGGGCACGTCCACTCATGGGCGTATAAATTGGGAAAACTAAAAATCAGCAAGACACAGGCACCCTAATGTTTAGGGCTGCTCTGTTGACAAGAACCTCCACTTCATGACACCTTAAATATCCCAGGAAAGAGAAAAATGGATAAAGAAGTTGTGGTCCTTATGTACAATGGAATATCACTCAGACATGAAATCAATGTCATAAGGCTAGTAGAAGCAAGATGAGTGGATTTAGGTTCGACGATTCTAAGTGAAATAAGTCACACAGAAATAGACACTTATCATAAGCTATCACTTATAGAGGGAATGTAAAAACCGCTACACTTGAACTGAATTACAAAACAGAACAGAGTCACACGTTTAGAAAACACACTATGGCTGCTTAACGGGAAAGGTGAGGTGGGGTGATGCATAAAACAAGGGTTTCAAGTTCGCTCAGATACCGTTCCATACACCCAATATGTAATAGACAAGACCTACTCCTTGCTCAGTGAACTGGACTCAACACCCCCTATTCACCGCACAAGAATATATGTGACTAGTAAGAATCTTAAAACCTATGTATTGATATCTGTCTGGAAGTGAGTCAAGTGGGTGTAAAGCCGCATAAACACAGCCGTGAAAAGCAGCTAAACCGCATTATAAAAATAAATTACTTTTAAAAACCCGTAAAACAAAGACAGTGAAAGAGAGAGAAATTCTTACAAAATTCGTTCAGAGGCTGTGATGCAACCTGGATTGACCATATCTAGACCCACAGCTGGATGAGACATAAGGGGGGACACTCTTGGGGCTGAAAGGTTGGGTGAGGTTGGGTGAGCAAACGCAGACCCTTTAAAGTAATACTGCGTGGTACCCATCCCATGGGTCCCAAATCTCCAGGTTCAAGGGCATCTTCCTACATCGAAAACATGCATGAGAAACCCAGAAGATGGTACACCGTGTGATTTTGAAAGGTTTCTAATACGCACCTCATTTCTCATCTCCTTGTGCTCGGCTTCGCCTTTCCAGCTACTTTACTAGCAATCTCCCTACTTGGAGAAACAGCACCTTTAAGCTCCTGTTTCCTACAGGTTGCAATTTGTCCTAAGGATGAACGGGAAGAGGGGCAACCAATGAGAGACTAGATCTAGGTGTTTGGACAGGCACAGGTCACTCTATTTTCCCATCAGGAAGAAGAATTAACCACAGGCTCAGCCTGCGGCCCCCAAGCAGAATGGGGCCTGAGGCAATCCCGCGCTTTTGCGGCCAGCTCCCAAAAAAGCGAGTTGAAAAATGGAGCTCAGGGACACTGCAATTCACAAACCCGCAGAGTTATAAATGATAACTCTCATCCACAGATATATTGAGGGAAGGCAACGAAGAGGATTTGAAAGCAAGGCAGAATTGCAGGAAACAGATTTCAGGAGGTAGATTCGAAACGCTTTAAAGCACATGAAAAGCGGCAAAACGTCGAGAATGATGCCCTTGGCCAATAAGGGCGTATGCGTTTTTTCCTGAATATATTCAGGAAAAAACGCATACGCCCTTTTTGGCCAACCAAGCAACCTGGAAAGGCAAATCAGCGCTACAAAGAAGTCTCGCTTCCCATCGGTCAAAAGGGTCATGCTGCAAAAAGTGTCAAAACCAGAAATGCAGGACAGGCCATGGAGAAATGACAGACTTGCTACGCTGATGGGCGGGATGTAAATTGCCAACAGCCACTCTGGAGTAGTATACGGTGTGTCCTGAAACATCGAAAAAACACAGCTTAGGGAGCATAGGGCACGTCCACTCATGGGCGTATAAATTGGGAAAACTAAAAATCAGCAAGACACAGGCACCCCAATGTTTAGGGCTGCTCTGTTGACAAGAACCTCCACTTCATGACACCTTAAATATCCCAGGAAAGAGAAAAATGGATAAAGAAGTTGTGGTCCTTATGTACAATGGAATATCACTCAGACATGAAATCAATGTCATAAGGCTAGTAGAAGCAAGATGAGTGGATTTAGGTACGACGATTCTAAGTGAAATAAGTCACACAGAAATAGACACTTATCATAAGCTATCACTTATCGAGGGAATGTAAAAACCGCTACACTTGAACTGAATTACAAAACAGAACAGAGTCACACGTTTAGAAAACACACTATGGCTGCTTAACGGGAAAGGTGAGGTGGGGTGATGCATAAAACAAGGGTTTCAAATTCGCTCAGATACCGTTCCATACACCCAATATGTAATAGACAAGACGTACTCCTTGCTCAGTGAACTGGACTCAACACCCCCTATTCACCGCACAAGAATATATGTGACTAGTAAGAATCTTAAAACCTATGTATTGATATCTGTCTGGAAGTGAGTCAAGTGGGTGTAAAGCCGCATAAACACAGCCGTGAAAAGCAGCTAAACCCCATTATAAAAATAAATTACTTTTAAAAACCCGTAAAACAAAGACAGTGAAAGAGAGAGAAATTCTTACAAAATTCGTTCAGAGGCTGTGATGCAACCTGGATTGACCATATCTAGACCCACAGCTGGATGAGACATAAGGGTGGACACTCTTGGGGCTGAAAGGTTGGGTGAGGTTGGGTGAGCAAACGCAGACCCTTTAAAGTAATACTGCCTGGTACCCATCCCATGGGTCCCAAATCTCCAGGTTCAAGGGCATCTTCCTACATCGAAAACATGCATGAGAAACCCAGAAGATGGTACACCGTGTGATTTTGAAAGGTTTCTAATACGCACCTCATTTCTCATCTCCTTGTGCACGGGTTCGCCTTTCCAGCTACTTTACTAGCAATCTCCCTACTTGGAGAATCAGCACCTTTAAGCTCCTGTTTCCTACAGGTTGCAATTTGTCCTAAGGATGAACGGGAAGAGGGGCAACCAATGATAGACTAGATCTAGGTGTTTGGACAGGCACAGGTCACTCTATTTTCCCATCAGGAAGAAGAATTAACCACAGGCTCAGCCTGCGGCCCAGAAGCAGAATAGGGCCTGAGGCAATCCCGCGCTTTTGCGGCCAGCTCCCAAAAAAGCGAGTTGAAAAATGGAGCTCAGGGACACTGCAATTCACAAACCCGCAGAGTTATAAATGATAACTCTCATCCACAGATATATTGAGGGAAGGCAACGAAGAGGATTTGAAAGCAAGGCAGAATTGCAGGAAACAGATTTCAGGAGGTAGATTCGAAACGCCTTTAAAGCACATGAAAAGCGGCAAAACGTCGAGAATGATGCCCTTGGCCAAAAAGGGCGTATGCGTTTTTTCCTGAATATATTCAGGAAAAAACGCATACGCCCTTTTTGGCCAACCAAGCAACCTGGAAAGGCAAATCAGCGCTACAAAGAAGTCTCGCTTCCCATCGGTCAAAAGGGTCATGCTGCAAAAAGTGTCAAAACCAGAAATGCAGGACAGGCCATGGAGAAATGACAGCCTTGCTACGCTGATGGGCGGGATGTAAATTGCCAACAGCCACTCTGGAGTAGTATACGGTGTGTCCTGAAACATCGAAAAAACACAGCTTAGGGAGCATAGGGCACGTCCACTCATGGGCTTATAAATTGGGAAAACTAAAAATCAGCAAGACACAGGCACCCCAATGTTTAGGGCTGCTCTGTTGACAAGAACCTCCACTTCATGACACCTTAAATATCCCAGGAAAGAGAAAAATGGATAAAGAAGTTGTGGTCCTTATGTACAATGGAATATCACTCAGACATGAAATCAATGTCATAAGGCTAGTAGAAGCAAGATGAGTGGATTTAGGTTCGACGATTCTAAGTGAAATAAGTCACACAGAAATAGACACTTATCATAAGCTATCACTTATAGAGGGAATGTAAAAACCGCTACACTTGAACTGAATTACAAAACAGAACAGAGTCACACGTTTAGAAAACACACTATGGCTGCTTAACGGGAAAGGTGAGGTGGGGTGATGCATAAAACAAGGGTTTCAAGTTCGCTCAGATACCGTTCCATACACCCAATATGTAATAGACAAGACCTACTCCTTGCTCAGTGAACTGGACTCAACACCCCCTATTCACCGCACAAGAATATATGTGACTAGTAAGAATCTTAAAACCTATGTATTGATATCTGTCTGGAAGTGAGTCAAGTGGGTGTAAAGCCGCATAAACACAGCCGTGAAAAGCAGCTAAACCCCATTATAAAAATAAATTACTTTTAAAAACCCGTAAAACAAAGACAGTGAAAGAGAGAGAAATTCTTACAAAATTCGTTCAGAGGCTGTGATGCAACCTGGATTGACCATATCTAGACCCACAGCTGGATGAGACATAAGGGGGGACACTCTTGGGGCTGAAAGTTTGGGTGAGGTTGGGTGAGCAAACGCAGACCCTTTAAAGTAATACTGCGTGGTACCCATCCCATGGGTCCCAAATCTCCAGGTTCAAGGGCATCTTCCTACATCGAAAACATGCATGAGAAACCCAGAAGATGGTACACCTGTGATTTTGAAAGGTTTCTAATACGCACCTCATTTCTCATCTCCTTGTGCTCGGCTTCGCCTTTCCAGCTACTTTACTAGCAATCTCCCTACTTGGAGAAACAGCACCTTTAAGCTCCTGTTTCCTACAGGTTGCAATTTGTCCTAAGGATGAACGGGAAGAGGGGCAACCAATGAGAGACTAGATCTAGGTGTTTGGACAGGCACAGGTCACTCTATTTTCCCATCAGGAAGAAGAATTAACCACAGGCTCAGCCTGCGGCCCCCAAGCAGAATGGGGACTGAGGCAATCCCGCGCTTTTGCGGCCAGCTCCCAAAAAAGCGAGTTGAAAAATGGAGCTCAGGGACACTGCAATTCACAAACCCGCAGAGTTATAAATGATAACTCTCATCCACAGATATATTGAGGGAAGGCAACGAAGAGGATTTGAAAGCAAGGCAGAATTGCAGGAAACAGATTTCAGGAGGTAGATTCGAAACGCCTTTAAAGCACATGAAAAGCGGCAAAACGTCGAGAATGATGCCCTTGGCCAATAAGGGCGTATGCGTTTTTTCCTGAATATATTCAGGAAAAAACGCATACGCCCTTTTTGGCCAACCAAGCAACCTGGAAAGGCAAATCAGCGCTACAAAGAAGTCTCGCTTCCCATCGGTCAAAAGGGTCATGCTGCAAAAAGTGTCAAAACCAGAAATGCAGGACAGGCCATGGAGAAATGACAGACTTGCTACGCTGATGGGCGGGATGTAAATTGCCAACAGCCACTCTGGAGTAGTATACGGTGTGTCCTGAAACATCGAAAAAACACAGCTTAGGGAGCATAGGGCACGTCCACTCATGGGCGTATAAATTGGGAAAACTAAAAATCAGCAAGACACAGGCACCCCAATGTTTAGGGCTGCTCTGTTGACAAGAACCTCCACTTCATGACACCTTAAATATCCCAGGAAAGAGAAAAATGGATAAAGAAGTTGTGGTCCTTATGTACAATGGAATATCACTCAGACATGAAATCAATGTCATAAGGCTAGTAGAAGCAAGATGAGTGGATTTAGGTACGACGATTCTAAGTGAAATAAGTCACACAGAAATAGACACTTATCATAAGCTATCACTTATCGAGGGAATGTAAAAACCGCTACACTTGAACTGAATTACAAAACAGAAAAGAGTCACACGTTTAGAAAACACACTATGGCTGCTTAACGGGAAAGGTGAGGTGGGGTGATGCATAAAACAAGGGTTTCAAGTTCGCTCAGATACCGTTCCATACACCCAATATGTAATAGACAAGACCTACTCCTTGCTCAGTGAACTGGACTCAACACCCCCTATTCACCGCACAAGAATATATGTGACTAGTAAGAATCTTAAAACCTATGTATTGATATCTGTCTGGAAGTGAGTCAAGTGGGTGTAAAGCCGCATAAACACAGCCGTGAAAAGCAGCTAAACCCCATTATAAAAATAAATTACTTTTAAAAACCCGTAAAACAAAGACAGTGAAAGAGAGAGAAATTCTTACAAAATTCGTTCAGAGGGTGTGATGCAACCTGGATTGACCATATCTAGACCCACAGCTGGATGAGACATAAGGGTGGACACTCTTGGGGCTGAAAGGTTGGGTGAGGTTGGGTGAGCAAACGCAGACCCTTTAAAGTAATACTGCCTGGTACCCATCCCATGGGTCCCAAATCTCCAGGTTCAAGGGCATCTTCCTACATCGAAAACATGCATGAGAAACCCAGAAGATGGTACACCGTGTGATTTTGAAAGGTTTCTAATACGCACCTCATTTCTCATCTCCTTGTGCACGGGTTCGCCTTTCCAGCTACTTTACTAGCAATCTCCCTACTTGGAGAATCAGCACCTTTAAGCTCCTGTTTCCTACAGGTTGCAATTTGTACTAAGGATGAACGGGAAGAGGGGCAACCAATGATAGACTAGATCTAGGTGTTTGGACAGGCACAGGTCACTCTATTTTCCCATCAGGAAGAAGAATTAACCACAGGCTCAGCCTGCGGCCCAGAAGCAGAATAGGGCCTGAGGCAATCCCGCGCTTTTGCGGCCAGCTCCCAAAAAAGCGAGATGAAAAATGGAGCTCAGGGACACTGCAATTCACAAACCCGCAGAGTTATAAATGATAACTCTCATCCACAGATATATTGAGGGAAGGCAACGAAGAGGATTTGAAAGCAAGGCAGAATTGCAGGAAACAGATTTCAGGAGGTAGATTCGAAACGCCTTTAAAGCACATGAAAAGCGGCAAAACGTCGAGAATGATGCCCTTGGCCAAAAAGGGCGTATGCGTTTTTTCCTGAATATATTCAGGAAAAAACGCATACGCCCTTTTTGGCCAACCAAGCAACCTGGAAAGGCAAATCAGCGCTACAAAGAAGTCTCGCTTCCCATCGGTCAAAAGGGTCATGCTGCAAAAAGTGTCAAAACCAGAAATGCAGGACAGGCCATGGAGAAATGACAGCCTTGCTACGCTGATGGGCGGGATGTAAATTGCCAACAGCCACTCTGGAGTAGTATACGGTGTGTCCTCAAACATCGAAAAAACACAGCTTAGGGAGCATAGGGCACGTCCACTCATGGGCGTATAAATTGGGAAAACTAAAAATCAGCAAGACACAGGCACCCCAATGTTTAGGGCTGCTCTGTTGACAAGAACCTCCACTTCATGACACCTTAAATATCCCAGGAAAGAGAAAAATGGATAAAGAAGTTGTGGTCCTTATGTACAATGGAATATCACTCAGACATGAAATCAATGTCATAAGGCTAGTAGAAGCAAGATGAGTGGATTTAGGTACGACGATTCTAAGTGAAATAAGTCACACAGAAATAGACACTTATCATAAGCTATCACTTATAGAGGGAATGTAAAAACCGCTACACTTGAACTGAATTACAAAACAGAACAGAGTCACACGTTTAGAAAACACACTATGGCTGCTTAACGGGAAAGGTGAGGTGGGGTGATGCATAAAACAAGGGTTTCAAGTTCGCTCAGATACCGTTCCATACACCCAATATGTAATAGACAAGACCTACTCCTTGCTCAGTGAACTGGACTCAACACCCCCTATTCACCGCACAAGAATATATGTGACTAGTAAGAATCTTAAAACCTATGTATTGATATCTGTCTGGAAGTGAGTCAAGTGGGTGTAAAGCCGCATAAACACAGCCGTGAAAAGCAGCTAAACCCCATTATAAAAATAAATTACTTTTAAAAACCCGTAAAACAAAGACAGTGAAAGAGAGAGAAATTCTTACAAAATTCGTTCAGAGGGTGTGATGCAACCTGGATTGACCATATCTAGACACACAGCTGGATGAGACATAAGGGTGGACACTCTTGGGGCTGAAAGGTTGGGTGAGGTTGGGTGAGCAAACGCAGACCCTTTAAAGTAATACTGCCTGGTACCCATCCCATGGGTCCCAAATCTCCAGGTTCAAGGGCATCTTCCTACATCGAAAACATGCATGAGAAACCCAGAAGATGGTACACCGTGTGATTTTGAAAGGTTTCTAATACGCACCTCATTTCTCATCTCCTTGTGCTCGGCTTCGCCTTTCCAGCTACTTTACTAGCAATCTCCCTACTTGGAGAAACAGCACCTTTAAGCTCCTGTTTCCTACAGGTTGCAATTTGTCCTAAGGATGAACGGGAAGAGGGGCAACCAATGAGAGACTAGATCTAGGTGTTTGGACAGGCACAGGTCACTCTATTTTCCCATCAGGAAGAAGAATTAACCACAGGCTCAGCCTGCGGCCCCCAAGCAGAATGGTGCCTGAGGCAATCCCGCGCTTTTGCGGCCAGCTCCCAAAAAAGCGAGTTGAAAAATGGAGCTCAGGGACACTGCAATTCACAAACCCGCAGAGTTATAAATGATAACTCTCATCCACAGATATATTGAGGGAAGGCAACGAAGAGGATTTGAAAGCAAGGCAGAATTGCAGGAAACAGATTTCAGGAGGTAGATTCGAATCGCCTTTAAAGCACATGAAAAGCGGCAAAACGTCGAGAATGATGCCCTTGGCCAAAAAGGGCGTATGCGTTTTTTCCTGAATATATTCAGGAAAAAACGCATACGCCCTTTTTGGCCAACCAAGCAACCTGGAAAGGCAAATCAGCGCTACAAAGAAGTCTCGCTTCCCATCGGTCAAAAGGGTCATGCTGCAAAAAGTGTCAAAACCAGAAATGCAGGACAGGCCATGGAGAAATGACAGCCTTGCTACGCTGATGGGCGGGATGTAAATTGCCAACAGCCACTCTGGAGTAGTATACGGTGTGTCCTGAAACATCGAAAAAACACAGCTTAGGGAGCATAGGGCACGTCCACTCATGGGCGTATAAATTGGGAAAACTAAAAATCAGCAAGACACAGGCACCCCAATGTTTAGGGCTGCTCTGTTGACAAGAACCTCCACTTCATGACACCTTAAATATCCCAGGAAAGAGAAAAATGGATAAAGAAGTTGTGGTCCTTATGTACAATGGAATATCACTCAGACATGAAATCAATGTCATAAGGCTAGTAGAAGCAAGATGAGTGGATTTAGGTTCGACGATTCTAAGTGAAATAAGTCACACAGAAATAGACACTTATCATAAGCTATCACTTATAGAGGGAATGTAAAAACCGCTACACTTGAACTGAATTACAAAACAGAACAGAGTCACACGTTTAGAAAACACACTATGGCTGCTTAACGGGAAAGGTGAGGTGGGGTGATGCATAAAACAAGGGTTTCAAGTTCGCTCAGATACCGTTCCATACACCCAATATGTAATAGACAAGACCTACTCCTTGCTCAGTGAACTGGACTCAACACCCCCTATTCACCGCACAAGAATATATGTGACTAGTAAGAATCTTAAAACCTATGTATTGATATCTGTCTGGAAGTGAGTCAAGTGGGTGTAAAGCCGCATAAACACAGCCGTGAAAAGCAGCTAAACCCCATTATAAAAATAAATTACTTTTAAAAACCCGTAAAACAAAGACAGTGAAAGAGAGAGAAATTCTTACAAAATTCGTTCAGAGGCTGTGATGCAACCTGGATTGACCATATCTAGACCCACAGCTGGATGTGACATAAGGGGGGACACTCTTGGGGCTGAAAGGTTGGGTGAGGTTGGGTGAGCAAACGCAGACCCTTTAAAGTAATACTGCGTGGTACCCATCCCATGGGTCCCAAATCTCCAGGTTCAAGGGCATCTTCCTACATCGAAAACATGCATGAGAAACCCAGAAGATGGTACACCGTGTGATTTTGAAAGGTTTCTAATACGCACCTCATTTCTCATCTCCTTGTGCTCGGCTTCGCCTTTCCAGCTACTTTACTAGCAATCTCCCTACTTGGAGAAACAGCACCTTTAAGCTCCTGTTTCCTACAGGTTGCAATTTGTCCTAAGGATGAACGGGAAGAGGGGCAACCAATGAGAGACTAGATCTAGGTGTTTGGACAGGCACAGGTCACTCTATTTTCCCATCAGGAAGAAGAATTAACCACAGGCTCAGCCTGCGGCCCCCAAGCAGAATGGGGCCTGAGGCAATCCCGCGCTTTTGCGGCCAGCTCCCAAAAAAGCGAGTTGAAAAATGGAGCTCAGGGACACTGCAATTCACAAACCCGCAGAGTTATAAATGATAACTCTCATCCACAGATATATTGAGGGAAGGCAACGAAGAGGATTTGAAAGCAAGGCAGAATTGCAGGAAACAGATTTCAGGAGGTAGATTCGAAACGCCTTTAAAGCACATGAAAAGCGGCAAAACGTCGAGAATGATGCCCTTGGCCAAAAAGGGCGTATGCGTTTTTTCCTGAATATATTCAGGAAAAAACGCATACGCCCTTTTTGGCCAACCAAGCAACCTGGAAAGGCAAATCAGCGCTACAAAGAAGTCTCGCTTCCCATCGGTCAAAAGGGTCATGCTGCAAAAAGTGTCAAAACCAGAAATGCAGGACAGGCCATGGAGAAATGACAGACTTGCTACGCTGATGGGCGGGATGTAAATTGCCAACAGCCACTCTGGAGTAGTATACGGTGTGTCCTGAAACATCGAAAAAACACAGCTTAGGGAGCATAGGGCACGTCCACTCATGGGCGTATAAATTGGGAAAACTAAAAATCAGCAAGACACAGGCACCCCAATGTTTAGGGCTGCTCTGTTGACAAGAACCTCCACTTCATGACACCTTAAATATCCCAGGAAAGAGAAAAATGGATAAAGAAGTTGTGGTCCTTATGTACAATGGAATATCACTCAGACATGAAATCAATGTCATAAGGCTAGTAGAAGCAAGATGAGTGGATTTAGGTACGACGATTCTAAGTGAAATAAGTCACAAAGAAATAGACACTTATCATAAGCTATCACTTATCGAGGGAATGTAAAAACCGCTACACTTGAACTGAATTACAAAACAGAACAGAGTCACACGTTTAGAAAACACACTATGGCTGCTTAACGGGAAAGGTGAGGTGGGGTGATGCATAAAACAAGGGTTTCAAATTCGCTCAGATACCGTTCCATACACCCAATATGTAATAGACAAGACCTACTCCTTGCTCAGTGAACTGGACTCAACACCCCCTATTCACCGCACAAGAATATATGTGACTAGTAAGAATCTTAAAACCTATGTATTGATATCTGTCTGGAAGTGAGTCAAGTGGGTGTAAAGCCGCATAAACACAGCCGTGAAAAGCAGCTAAACCCCATTATAAAAATAAATTACTTTTAAAAACCCGTAAAACAAAGACAGTGAAAGAGAGAGAAATTCTTACAAAATTCGTTCAGAGGCTGTGATGCAACCTGGATTGACCATATCTAGACCCACAGCTGGATGAGACATAAGGGTGGACACTCTTGGGGCTGAAAGGTTGGGTGAGGTTGGGTGAGCAAACGCAGACCCTTTAAAGTAATACTGCCTGGTACCCATCCCATGGGTCCCAAATCTCCAGGTTCAAGGGCATCTTCCTACATCGAAAACATGCATGAGAAACCCAGAAGATGGTACACCGTGTGATTTTGAAAGGTTTCTAATACGCACCTCATTTCTCATCTCCTTGTGCACGGGTTCGCCTTTCCAGCTACTTTACTAGCAATCTCCCTACTTGGAGAATCAGCACCTTTAAGCTCCTGTTTCCTACAGGTTGCAATTTGTCCTAAGGATGAACGGGAAGAGGGGCAACCAATGATAGACTAGATCTAGGTGTTTGGACAGGCACAGGTCACTCTATTTTCCCATCAGGAAGAAGAATTAACCACAGGCTCAGCCTGCGGCCCAGAAGCAGAATAGGGCCTGAGGCAATCCCGCGCTTTTGCGGCCAGCTCCCAAAAAAGCGAGTTGAAAAATGGAGCTCAGGGACACTGCAATTCACAAACCCGCAGAGTTATAAATGATAACTCTCATCCACAGATATATTGAGGGAAGGCAACGAAGAGGATTTGAAAGCAAGGCAGAATTGCAGGAAACAGATTTCAGGAGGTAGATTCGAAACGCCTTTAAAGCACATGAAAAGCGGCAAAACGTCGAGAATGATGCCCTTGGCCAAAAAGGGCGTATGCGTTTTTTCCTGAATATATTCAGGAAAAAACGCATACGCGCTTTTTGGCCAACCAAGCAACCTGGAAAGGCAAATCAGCGCTACAAAGAAGTCTCGCTTCCCATCGGTCAAAAGGGTCATGCTGCAAAAAGTGTCAAAACCAGAAATGCAGGACAGGCCATGGAGAAATGACAGCCTTGCTACGCTGATGGGCGAGATGTAAATTGCCAACAGCCACTCTGGAGTAGTATACGGTGTGTCCTGAAACATCGAAAAAACACAGCTTAGGGAGCATAGGGCACGTCCACTCATGGGCGTATAAATTGGGAAAACTAAAAATCAGCAAGACACAGGCACCCCAATGTTTAGGGCTGCTCTGTTGACAAGAACCTCCACTTCATGACACCTTAAATATCCCAGGAAAGAGAAAAATGGATAAAGAAGTTGTGGTCCTTATGTACAATGGAATATCACTCAGACATGAAATCAATGTCATAAGGCTAGTAGAAGCAAGATGAGTGGATTTAGGTTCGACGATTCTAAGTGAAATAAGTCACACAGAAATAGACACTTATCATAAGCTATCACTTATAGAGGGAATGTAAAAACCGCTACACTTGAACTGAATTACAAAACAGAACAGAGTCACACGTTTAGAAAACACACTATGGCTGCTTAACGGGAAAGGTGAGGTGGGGTGATGCATAAAACAAGGGTTTCAAATTCGCTCAGATACCGTTCCATACACCCAATATGTAATAGACAAGACCTACTCCTTGCTCAGTGAACTGGACTCAACACCCCCTATTCACCGCACAAGAATATATGTGACTAGTAAGAATCTTAAAACCTATGTATTGATATCTGTCTGGAAGTGAGTCAAGTGGGTGTAAAGCCGCATAAACACAGCCATGAAAAGCAGCTAAACCCCATTATAAAAATAAATTACTTTTAAAAACCCGTAAAACAAAGACAGTGAAAGAGAGAGAAATTCTTACAAAATTCGTTCAGAGGCTGTGATGCAACCTGGATTGACCATATCTAGACCCACAGCTGGATGAGACATAAGGGGGGACACTCTTGGGGCTGAAAGGTTGGGTGAGGTTGGGTGAGCAAACGCAGACCCTTTAAAGTAATACTGCGTGGTACCCATCCCATGGGTCCCAAATCTCCAGGTTCAAGGGCATCTTCCTACATCGAAAACATGCATGAGAAACCCAGAAGATGGTACACCGTGTGATTTTGAAAGGTTTCTAATACGCACCTCATTTCTCATCTCCTTGTGCTCGGCTTCGCCTTTCCAGCTACTTTACTAGCAATCTCCCTACTTGGAGAAACAGCACCTTTAAGCTCCTGTTTCCTACAGGTTGCAATTTGTCCTAAGGATGAACAGGAAGAGGGGCAACCAATGAGAGACTAGATCTAGGTGTTTGGACAGGCACAGGTCACTCTATTTTCCCATCAGGAAGAAGAATTAACCACAGGCTCAGCCTGCGGCCCCCAAGCAGAATGGGGCCTGAGGCAATCCCGCGCTTTTGCGGCCAGCTCCCAAAAAAGCGAGTTGAAAAATGGAGCTCAGGGACACTGCAATTCACAAACCCGCAGAGTTAAAATGATAACTCTCATCCACAGATATATTGAGGGAAGGCAACGAAGAGGATTTGAAAGCAAGGCAGAATTGCAGGAAACAGATTTCAGGAGGTAGATTCGAATCGCCTTTAAAGCACATGAAAAGCGGCAAAACGTCGAGAATGATGCCCTTGGCCAAAAAGGGCGTATGCGTTTTTTCCTGAATATATTCAGGAAAAAACGCATACGCCCTTTTTGGCCAACCAAGCAACCTGGAAAGGCAAATCAGCGCTACAAAGAAGTCTCGCTTCCCATCGGTCAAAAGGGTCATGCTGCAAAAAGTGTCAAAACCAGAAATGCAGGACAGGCCATGGAGAAATGACAGCCTTGCTACGCTGATGGGCGGGATGTAAATTGCCAACAGCCACTCTGGAGTAGTATACGGTGTGTCCTGAAACATCGAAAAAACACAGCTTAGGGAGCATAGGGCACGTCCACTCATGGGCGTATAAATTGGGAAAACTAAAAATCAGCAAGACACAGGCACCCCGATGTTTAGGGCTGCTCTGTTGACAAGAACCTCCACTTCATGACACCTTAAATATCCCAGGAAAGAGAAAAATGGATAAAGAAGTTGTGGTCCTTATGTACAATGGAATATCACTCAGACATGAAATCAATGTCATAAGGCTAGTAGAAGCAAGATGAGTGGATTTAGGTACGACGATTCTAAGTGAAATAAGTCACACAGAAATAGACACTTATCATAAGCTATCACTTATCGAGGGAATGTAAAAACCGCTACACTTGAACTGAATTACAAAACAGAACAGAGTCACACGTTTAGAAAACACACTATGGCTGCTTAACGGGAAAGGTGAGGTGGGGTGATGCATAAAACAAGGGTTTCAAATTCGCTCAGATACCGTTCCATACACCCAATATGTAATAGACAAGACCTACTCCTTGCTCAGTGAAGTGGACTCAACACCCCCTATTCACCGCACAAGAATATATGTGACTAGTAAGAATCTTAAAACCTATGTATTGATATCTGTCTGGAAGTGAGTCAAGTGGGTGTAAAGCCGCATAAACACAGCCGTGAAAAGCAGCTAAACCCCATTATAAAAATAAATTACTTTTAAAAACCCGTAAAACAAAGACAGTGAAAGAGAGAGAAATTCTTACAAAATTCGTTCAGAGGCTGTGATGCAACCTGGATTGACCATATCTAGACCCACAGCTGGATGAGACATAAGGGTGGACACTCTTGGGGCTGAAAGGTTGGGTGAGGTTGGGTGAGCAAACGCAGACCCTTTAAAGTAATACTGCCTGGTACCCATCCCATGGGTCCCAAATCTCCAGGTTCAAGGGCATCTTCCTACATCGAAAACATGCATGAGAAACCCAGAAGATGGTACACCGTGTGATTTTGAAAGGTTTCTAATACGCACCTCATTTCTCATCTCCTTGTGCACGGGTTCGCCTTTCCAGCTACTTTACTAGCAATCTCCCTACTTGGAGAATCAGCACCTTTAAGCTCCTGTTTCCTACAGGTTGCAATTTGTCCTAAGGATGAACGGGAAGAGGGGCAACCAATGATAGACTAGATCTAGGTGTTTGGACAGGCACAGGTCACTCTATTTTCCCATCAGGAAGAAGAATTAACCACAGGCTCAGCCTGCGGCCCAGAAGCAGAATAGGGCCTGAGGCAATCCCGCGCATTTGCGGCCAGCTCCCAAAAAAGCGAGTTGAAAAATGGAGCTCAGGGACACTGCAATTCACAAACCCGCAGAGTTATAAATGATAACTCTCATCCACAGATATATTGAGGGAAGGCAACGAAGAGGATTTGAAAGCAAGGCAGAATTGCAGGAAACAGATTTCAGGAGGTAGATTCGAAACGCCTTTAAAGCACATGAAAAGCGGCAAAACGTCGAGAATTATGCCCTTGGCCAAAAAGGGCGTATGCGTTTTTTCCTGAATATATTCAGGAAAAAACGCATACGCGCTTTTTGGCCAACCAAGCAACCTGGAAAGGCAAATCAGCGCTACAAAGAAGTCTCGCTTCCCATCGGTCAAAAGGGTCATGCTGCAAAAAGTGTCAAAACCAGAAATGCAGGACAGGCCATGGAGAAATGACAGCCTTGCTACGCTGATGGGCGAGATGTAAATTGCCAACAGCCACTCTGGAGTAGTATACGGTGTGTCCTGAAACATCGAAAAAACACAGCTTAGGGAGCATAGGGCACGTCCACTCATGGGCGTATAAATTGGGAAAACTAAAAATCAGCAAGACACAGGCACCCCAATGTTTAGGGCTGCTCTGTTGACAAGAACCTCCACTTCATGACACCTTAAATATCCCAGGAAAGAGAAAAATGGATAAAGAAGTTGTGGTCCTTATGTACAATGGAATATCACTCAGACATGAAATCAATGTCATAAGGCTAGTAGAAGCAAGATGAGTGGATTTAGGTTCGACGATTCTAAGTGAAATAAGTCACACAGAAATAGACACTTATCATAAGCTATCACTTATAGAGGGAATGTAAAAACCGCTACACTTGAACTGAATTACAAAACAGAACAGAGTCACACGTTTAGAAAACACACTATGGCTGCTTAACGGGAAAGGTGAGGTGGGGTGATGCATAAAACAAGGGTTTCAAGTTCGCTCAGATACCGTTCCATACACCCAATATGTAATAGACAAGACCTACTCCTTGCTCAGTGAACTGGACTCAACACCCCCTATTCACCGCACAAGAATATATGTGACTAGTAAGAATCTTAAAACCTATGTATTGATATCTGTCTGGAAGTGAGTCAAGTGGGTGTAAAGCCGCATAAACACAGCCATGAAAAGCAGCTAAACCCCATTATAAAAATAAATTACTTTTAAAAACCCGTAAAACAAAGACAGTGAAAGAGAGAGAAATTCTTACAAAATTCGTTCAGAGGCTGTGATGCAACCTGGATTGACCATATCTAGACCCACAGCTGGATGAGACATAAGGGGGGACACTCTTGGGGCTGAAAGGTTGGGTGAGGTTGGGTGAGCAAACGCAGACCCTTTAAAGTAATACTGCGTGGTACCCATCCCATGGGTCCCAAAACTCCAGGTTCAAGGGCATCTTCCTACATCGAAAACATGCATGAGAAACCCAGAAGATGGTACACCGTGTGATTTTGAAAGGTTTCTAATACGCACCTCATTTCTCATCTCCTTGTGCTCGGCTTCGCCTTTCCAGCTACTTTACTAGCAATCTCCCTACTTGGAGAAACAGCACCTTTAAGCTCCTGTTTCCTACAGGTTGCAATTTGTCCTAAGGATGAACAGGAAGAGGGGCAACCAATGAGAGACTAGATCTAGGTGTTTGGACAGGCACAGGTCACTCTATTTTCCCATCAGGAAGAAGAATTAACCACAGGCTCAGCCTGCGGCCCCCAAGCAGAATGGGGCCTGAGGCAATCCCGCGCTTTTGCGGCCAGCTCCCAAAAAAGCGAGTTGAAAAATGGAGCTCAGGGACACTGCAATTCACAAACCCGCAGAGTTATAAATGATAACTCTCATCCACAGATATATTGAGGGAAGGCAACGAAGAGGATTTGAAAGCAAGGCAGAATTGCAGGAAACAGATTTCAGGAGGTAGATTCGAATCGCCTTTAAAGCACATGAAAAGCGGCAAAACGTCGAGAATGATGCCCTTGGCCAAAAAGGGCGTATGCGTTTTTTCCTGAATATATTCAGGAAAAAACGCATACGCCCTTTTTGGCCAACCAAGCAACCTGGAAAGGCAAATCAGCGCTACAAAGAAGTCTCGCTTCCCATCGGTCAAAAGGGTCATGCTGCAAAAAGTGTCAAAACCAGAAATGCAGGACAGGCCATGGAGAAATGACAGCCTTGCTACGCTGATGGGCGGGATGTAAATTGCCAACAGCCACTCTGGAGTAGTATACGGTGTGTCCTGAAACATCGAAAAAACACAGCTTAGGGAGCATAGGGCACGTCCACTCATGGGCGTATAAATTGGGAAAACTAAAAATCAGCAAGACACAGGCACCCCAATGTTTAGGGCTGCTCTGTTGACAAGAACCTCCACTTCATGACACCTTAAATATCCCAGGAAAGAGAAAAATGGATAAAGAAGTTGTGGTCCTTATGTACAATGGAATATCACTCAGACATGAAATCAATGTCATAAGGCTAGTAGAAGCAAGATGAGTGGATTTAGGTTCGACGATTCTAAGTGAAATAAGTCACACAGAAATAGACACTTATCATAAGCTATCACTTATCGAGGGAATGTAAAAACCGCTACACTTGAACTGAATTACAAAACAGAACAGAGTCACACGTTTAGAAAACACACTATGGCTGCTTAACGGGAAAGGTGAGGTGGGGTGATGCATAAAACAAGGGTTTCAAGTTCGCTCAGATACCGTTCCATACACCCAATATGTAATAGACAAGACCTACTCCTTGCTCAGTGAACTGGACTCAACACCCCCTATTCACCGCACAAGAATATATGTGACTAGTAAGAATCTTAAAACCTATGTATTGATATCTGTCTGGAAGTGAGTCAAGTGGGTGTAAAGCCGCATAAACACAGCCGTGAAAAGCAGCTAAACCCCATTATAAAAATAAATTACTTTTAAAAACCCGTAAAACAAAGACAGTGAAAGAGAGAGAAATTCTTACAAAATTCGTTCAGAGGCTGTGATGCAACCTGGATTGACCATATCTAGACCCACAGCTGGATGAGACATAAGGGGGGACACTCTTGGCGCTGAAAGGTTGGGTGAGGTTGGGTGAGCAAACGCAGACCCTTTAAAGTAATACTGCCTGGTACCCATCCCATGGGTCCCAAATCTCCAGGTTCAAGGGCATCTTCCTTCATCGAAAACATGCATGAGAAACCCAGAAGATGGTACACCGTGTGATTTTGAAAGGTTTCTAATACTCACCTCATTTCTCATCTCCTTGTGCTCGGGTTCGCCTTTCCAGCTACTTTACTAGCAATCTCCCTACTTGGAGAAACAGCACCTTTAAGCTCCTGTTTCCTACAGGTTGCAATTTGTCCTAAGGATGAACGGGAAGAGGGGCAACCAATGAGAGACTAGATCTAGGTGTTTGGACAGGCACAGGTCACTCTATTTTCCCATCAGGAAGAAGAATTAACCACAGGCTCAGCCTGCGGCCCCCAAGCAGAATGGGGCCTGAGGCAATCCCGCGCTTTTGCGGCCAGCTCCCAAAAAAGCGAGTTGAAAAATGGAGCTCAGGGACACTGCAATTCACAAACCCGCAGAGTTATAAATGATAACTCTCATCCACAGATATATTGAGGGAAGGCAACGAAGAGGATTTGAAAGCAAGGCAGAATTGCAGGAAACAGATTTCAGGAGGTAGATTCGAATCGCCTTTAAAGCACATGAAAAGCGGCAAAACGTCGAGAATGATGCCCTTGGCCAAAAAGGGCGTATGCGTTTTTTCCTGAATATATTCAGGAAAAAACGCATACGCCCTTTTTGGCCAACCAAGCAACCTGGAAAGGCAAATCAGCGCTACAAAGAAGTCTCGCTTCCCATCGGTCAAAAGGGTCATGCTGCAAAAAGTGTCAAAACCAGAAATGCAGGACAGGCCATGGAGAAATGACAGCCTTGCTACGCTGATGGGCGGGATGTAAATTGCCAACAGCCACTCTGGAGTAGTATACGGTGTGTCCTGAAACATCGAAAAAACACAGCTTAGGGAGCATAGGGCACGTCCACTCATGGGCGTATAAATTGGGAAAACTAAAAATCAGCAAGACACAGGCACCCCAATGTTTAGGGCTGCTCTGTTGACAAGAACCTCCACTTCATGACACCTTAAATATCCCAGGAAAGAGAAAAATGGATAAAGAAGTTGTGGTCCTTATGTACAATGGAATATCACTCAGACATGAAATCAATGTCATAAGGCTAGTAGAAGCAAGATGAGTGGATTTAGGTTCGACGATTCTAAGTGAAATAAGTCACACAGAAATAGACACTTATCATAAGCTATCACTTATAGAGGGAATGTAAAAACCGCTACACTTGAACTGAATTACAAAACAGAACAGAGTCACACGTTTAGAAAACACACTATGGCTGCTTAACGGGAAAGGTGAGGTGGGGTGATGCATAAAACAAGGGTTTCAAGTTCGCTCAGATACCGTTCCATACACCCAATATGTAATAGACAAGACCTACACCTTGCTCAGTGAACTGGACTCAACACCCCCTATTCACCGCACAAGAATATATGTGACTAGTAAGAATCTTAAAACCTATGTATTGATATCTGTCTGGAAGTGAGTCAAGTGGGTGTAAAGCCGCATAAACACAGCCATGAAAAGCAGCTAAACCCCATTATAAAAATAAATTACTTTTAAAAACCCGTAAAACAAAGACAGTGAAAGAGAGAGAAATTCTTACAAAATTCGTTCAGAGGCTGTGATGCAACCTGGATTGACCATATCTAGACCCACAGCTGGATGAGACATAAGGGGGGACACTCTTGGGGCTGAAAGGTTGGGTGAGGTTGGGTGAGCAAACGCAGACCCTTTAAAGTAATACTGCCTGGTACCCATCCCATGGGTCCCAAATCTCCAGGTTCAAGGGCATCTTCCTACATCGAAAACATGCATGAGAAACCCAGAAGATGGTACACCGTGTGATTTTGAAAGGTTTCTAATACGCACCTCATTTCTCATCTCCTTGTGCTCGGCTTCGCCTTTCCAGCTACTTTACTAGCAATCTCCCTACTTGGAGAAACAGCACCTTTAAGCTCCTGTTTCCTACAGGTTGCAATTTGTCCTAAGGATGAACGGGAAGAGGGGCAACCAATGAGAGACTAGATCTAGGTGTTTGGACAGGCACAGGTCACTCTATTTTCCCATCAGGAAGAAGAATTAACCACAGGCTCAGCCTGCGGCCCCCAAGCAGAATGGGGCCTGAGGCAATCCCGCGCTTTTGCGGCCAGCTCCCAAAAAAGCGAGTTGAAAAATGGAGCTCAGGGACACTGCAATTCACAAACCCGCAGAGTTATAAATGATAACTCTCATCCACAGATATATTGAGGGAAGGCAACGAAGAGGATTTGAAAGCAAGGCAGAATTGCAGGAAACAGATTTCAGGAGGTAGATTCGAAACGCTTTAAAGCACATGAAAAGCGGCAAAACGTCGAGAATGATGCCCTTGGCCAATAAGGGCGTATGCGTTTTTTCCTGAATATATTCAGGAAAAAACGCATACGCCCTTTTTGGCCAACCAAGCAACCTGGAAAGGCAAATCAGCGCTACAAAGAAGTCTCGCTTCCCATCGGTCAAAAGGGTCATGCTGCAAAAAGTGTCAAAACCAGAAATGCAGGACAGGCCATGGAGAAATGACAGACTTGCTACGCTGATGGGCGGGATGTAAATTGCCAACAGCCACTCTGGAGTAGTATACGGTGTGTCCTGAAACATCGAAAAAACACAGCTTAGGGAGCATAGGGCACGTCCACTCATGGGCGTATAAATTGGGAAAACTAAAAATCAGCAAGACACAGGCACCCCAATGTTTAGGGCTGCTCTGTTGACAAGAACCTCCACTTCATGACACCTTAAATATCCCAGGAAAGAGAAAAATGGATAAAGAAGTTGTGGTCCTTATGTACAATGGAATATCACTCAGACATGAAATCAATGTCATAAGGCTAGTAGAAGCAAGATGAGTGGATTTAGGTACGACGATTCTAAGTGAAATAAGTCACACAGAAATAGACACTTATCATAAGCTATCACTTATCGAGGGAATGTAAAAACCGCTACACTTGAACTGAATTACAAAACAGAACAGAGTCACACGTTTAGAAAACACACTATGGCTGCTTAACGGGAAAGGTGAGGTGGGGTGATGCATAAAACAAGGGTTTCAAATTCGCTCAGATACCGTTCCATACACCCAATATGTAATAGACAAGACCTACTCCTTGCTCAGTGAACTGGACTCAACACCCCCTATTCACCGCACAAGAATATATGTGACTAGTAAGAATCTTAAAACCTATGTATTGATATCTGTATGGAAGTGAGTCAAGTGGGTGTAAAGCCGCATAAACACAGCCGTGAAAAGCAGCTAAACCCCATTATAAAAATAAATTACTTTTAAAAACCCGTAAAACAAAGACAGTGAAAGAGAGAGAAATTCTTACAAAATTCGTTCAGAGGCTGTGATGCAACCTGGATTGACCATATCTAGACCCACAGCTGGATGAGACATAAGGGTGGACACTCTTGGGGCTGAAAGGTTGGGTGAGGTTGGGTGAGCAAACGCAGACCCTTTAAAGTAATACTGCCTGGTACCCATCCCATGGGTCCCAAATCTCCAGGTTCAAGGGCATCTTCCTACATCGAAAACATGCATGAGAAACCCAGAAGATGGTACACCGTGTGATTTTGAAAGGTTTCTAATACGCACCTCATTTCTCATCTCCTTGTGCACGGGTTCGCCTTTCCAGCTACTTTACTAGCAATCTCCCTACTTGGAGAATCAGCACCTTTAAGCTCCTGTTTCCTACAGGTTGCAATTTGTCCTAAGGATGAACGGGAAGAGGGGCAACCAATGATAGACTAGATCTAGGTGTTTGGACAGGCACAGGTCACTCTATTTTCCCATCAGGAAGAAGAATTAACCACAGGCTCAGCCTGCGGCCCCCAAGCAGAATGGGGCCTGAGGCAATCCCGCGCTTTTGCGGCCAGCTCCCAAAAAAGCGAGTTGAAAAATGGAGCTCAGGGACACTGCAATTCACAAACCCGCAGAGTTATAAATGATAACTCTCATCCACAGATATATTGAGGGAAGGCAACGAAGAGGATTTGAAAGCAAGGCAGAATTGCAGGAAACAGATTTCAGGAGGTAGATTCGAAACGCTTTAAAGCACATGAAAAGCGGCAAAACGTCGAGAATGATGCCCTTGGCCAATAAGGGCGTATGCGTTTTTTCCTGAATATATTCAGGAAAAAACGCATACGCCCTTTTTGGCCAACCAAGCAACCTGGAAAGGCAAATCAGCGCTACAAAGAAGTCTCGCTTCCCATCGGTCAAAAGGGTCATGCTGCAAAAAGTGTCAAAACCAGAAATGCAGGACAGGCCATGGAGAAATGACAGACTTGCTACGCTGATGGGCGGGATGTAAATTGCCAACAGCCACTCTGGAGTAGTATACGGTGTGTCCTGAAACATCGAAAAAACACAGCTTAGGGAGCATAGGGCACGTCCACTCATGGGCGTATAAATTGGGAAAACTAAAAATCAGCAAGACACAGGCACCCCAATGTTTAGGGCTGCTCTGTTGACAAGAACCTCCACTTCATGACACCTTAAATATCCCAGGAAAGAGAAAAATGGATAAAGAAGTTGTGGTCCTTATGTACAATGGAATATCACTCAGACATGAAATCAATGTCATAAGGCTAGTAGAAGCAAGATGAGTGGATTTAGGTACGACGATTCTAAGTGAAATAAGTCACACAGAAATAGACACTTATCATAAGCTATCACTTATCGAGGGAATGTAAAAACCGCTACACTTGAACTGAATTACAAAACAGAACAGAGTCACACGTTTAGAAAACACACTATGGCTGCTTAACGGGAAAGGTGAGGTGGGGTGATGCATAAAACAAGGGTTTCAAATTCGCTCAGATACCGTTCCATACACCCAATATGTAATAGACAAGACCTACTCCTTGCTCAGTGAACTGGACTCAACACCCCCTATTCACCGCACAAGAATATATGTGACTAGTAAGAATCTTAAAACCTATGTATTGATATCTGTATGGAAGTGAGTCAAGTGGGTGTAAAGCCGCATAAACACAGCCGTGAAAAGCAGCTAAACCCCATTATAAAAATAAATTACTTTTAAAAACCCGTAAAACAAAGACAGTGAAAGAGAGAGAAATTCTTACAAAATTCGTTCAGAGGCTGTGATGCAACCTGGATTGACCATATCTAGACCCACAGCTGGATGAGACATAAGGGTGGACACTCTTGGGGCTGAAAGGTTGGGTGAGGTTGGGTGAGCAAACGCAGACCCTTTAAAGTAATACTGCCTGGTACCCATCCCATGGGTCCCAAATCTCCAGGTTCAAGGGCATCTTCCTACATCGAAAACATGCATGAGAAACCCAGAAGATGGTACACCGTGTGATTTTGAAAGGTTTCTAATACGCACCTCATTTCTCATCTCCTTGTGCACGGGTTCGCCTTTCCAGCTACTTTACTAGCAATCTCCCTACTTGGAGAATCAGCACCTTTAAGCTCCTGTTTCCTACAGGTTGCAATTTGTCCTAAGGATGAACGGGAAGAGGGGCAACCAATGAGAGACTAGATCTAGGTGTTTGGACAGGCACAGGTCACTCTATTTTCCCATCAGGAAGAAGAATTAACCACAGGCTCAGCCTGCGGCCCAGAAGCAGAATAGGGCCTGAGGCAATCCCGCGCTTTTGCGGCCAGCTCCCAAAAAAGCGAGTTGAAAAATGGAGCTCAGGGACACTGCAATTCACAAACCCGCAGAGTTATAAATGATAACTCTCATCCACAGATATATTGAGGGAAGGCAACGAAGAGGATTTGAAAGCAAGGCAGAATTGCAGGAAACAGATTTCAGGAGGTAGATTCGAATCGCCTTTAAAGCACATGAAAAGCGGCAAAACGTCGAGAATGATGCCCTTGGCCAAAAAGGGCGTATGCGTTTTTTTCTGAATATATTCAGGAAAAAACGCATACGCCCTTTTTGGCCAACCAAGCAACCTGGAAAGGCAAATCAGCGCTACAAAGAAGTCTCGCTTCCCATCGGTCAAAAGGGTCATGCTGCAAAAAGTGTCAAAACCAGAAATGCAGGACAGGCCATGGAGAAATGACAGCCTTGCTACGCTGATGGGCGGGATGTAAATTGCCAACAGCCACTCTGGAGTAGTATACGGTGTGTCCTGAAACATCGAAAAAACACAGCTTAGGGAGCATAGGGCACGTCCACTCATGGGCGTATAAATTGGGAAAACTAAAAATCAGCAAGACACAGGCACCCCAATGTTTAGGGCTGCTCTGTTGACAAGAACCTCCACTTCATGACACCTTAAATATCCCAGGAAAGAGAAAAATGGATAAAGAAGTTGTGGTCCTTATGTACAATGGAATATCACTCAGACATGAAATCAATGTCATAAGGCTAGTAGAAGCAAGATGAGTGGATTTAGGTTCGACGATTCTAAGTGAAATAAGTCACACAGAAATAGACACTTATCATAAGCTATCACTTATAGAGGGAATGTAAAAACCGCTACACTTGAACTGAATTACAAAACAGAACAGAGTCACACGTTTAGAAAACACACTATGGCTGCTTAACGGGAAAGGTGAGGTGGGGTGATGCATAAAACAAGGGTTTCAAGTTCGCTCAGATACCGTTCCATACACCCAATATGTAATAGACAAGACCTACTCCTTGCTCAGTGAACTGGACTCAACACCCCCTATTCACCGCACAAGAATATATGTGACTAGTAAGAATCTTAAAACCTATGTATTGATATCTGTCTGGAAGTGAGTCAAGTGGGTGTAAAGCCGCATAAACACAGCCGTGAAAAGCAGCTAAACCCCATTATAAAAATAAATTACTTTTAAAAACCCGTAAAACAAAGACAGTGAAAGAGAGAGAAATTCTTACAAAATTCGTTCAGAGGCTGTGATGCAACCTGGATTGACCATATCTAGACCCACAGCTGGATGAGACATAAGGGGGGACACTCTTGGGGCTGAAAGGTTGGGTGAGGTTGGGTGAGCAAACGCAGACCCTTTAAAGTAATACTGCGTGGTACCCATCCCATGGGTCCCAAATCTCCAGGTTCAAGGGCATCTTCCTACATCGAAAACATGCATGAGAAACCCAGAAGATGGTACACCGTGTGATTTTGAAAGGTTTCTAATACGCACCTCATTTCTCATCTCCTTGTGCTCGGCTTCGCCTTTCCAGCTACTTTACTAGCAATCTCCCTACTTGGAGAAACAGCACCTTTAAGCTCCTGTTTCCTACAGGTTGCAATTTGTCCTAAGGATGAACGGGAAGAGGGGCAACCAATGAGAGACTAGATCTAGGTGTTTGGACAGGCACAGGTCACTCTATTTTCCCATCAGGAAGAAGAATTAACCACAGGCTCAGCCTGCGGCCCCCAAGCAGAATGGGGCCTGAGGCAATCCCGCGCTTTTGCGGCCAGCTCCCAAAAAAGCGAGTTGAAAAATGGAGCTCAGGGACACTGCAATTCACAAACCCGCAGAGTTATAAATGATAACTCTCATCCACAGATATATTGAGGGAAGGCAACGAAGAGGATTTGAAAGCAAGGCAGAATTGCAGGAAACAGATTTCAGGAGGTAGATTCGAAACGCTTTAAAGCACATGAAAAGCGGCAAAACGTCGAGAATGATGCCCTTGGCCAATAAGGGCGTATGCGTTTTTTCCTGAATATATTCAGGAAAAAACGCATACGCCCTTTTTGGCCAACCAAGCAACCTGGAAAGGCAAATCAGCGCTACAAAGAAGTCTCGCTTCCCATCGGTCAAAAGGGTCATGCTGCAAAAAGTGTCAAAACCAGAAATGCAGGACAGGCCATGGAGAAATGACAGCCTTGCTACGCTGATGGGCGGGATGTAAATTGCCAACAGCCACTCTGGAGTAGTATACGGTGTGTCCTGA
Organism: Eschrichtius robustus; assembly: GCF_028021215.1. Lineage (NCBI taxonomy): Eukaryota > Metazoa > Chordata > Mammalia > Artiodactyla > Eschrichtiidae > Eschrichtius > Eschrichtius robustus. The sequence goes on from NW_027175224.1 coordinate 740,003, forward strand.
AACATCGAAAAAACACAGCTTAGGGAGCATAGGGCACGTCCACTCATGGGCGTATAAATTGGGAAAACTAAAAATCAGCAAGACACAGGCACCCCAATGTTTAGGGCTGCTCTGTTGACAAGAACCTCCACTTCATGACACCTTAAATATCCCAGGAAAGAGAAAAATGGATAAAGAAGTTGTGGTCCTTATGTACAATGGAATATCACTCAGACATGAAATCAATGTCATAAGGCTAGTAGAAGCAAGATGAGTGGATTTAGGTACGACGATTCTAAGTGAAATAAGTCACACAGAAATAGACACTTATCATAAGCTATCACTTAGAGAGGGAATGTAAAAACCGCTACACTTGAACTGAATTACAAAACAGAACAGAGTCACACGTTTAGAAAACACACTATGGCTGCTTAACGGGAAAGGTGAGGTGGGGTGATGCATAAAACAAGGGTTTCAAATTCGCTCAGATACCGTTCCATACACCCAATATGTAATAGACAAGACCTACTCCTTGCTCAGTGAACTGGACTCAACACCCCCTATTCACCGCACAAGAATATATGTGACTAGTAAGAATCTTAAAACCTATGTATTGATATCTGTCTGGAAGTGAGTCAAGTGGGTGTAAAGCCGCATAAACACAGCCGTGAAAAGCAGCTAAACCCCATTATAAAAATAAATTACTTTTAAAAACCCGTAAAACAAAGACAGTGAAAGAGAGAGAAATTCTTACAAAATTCGTTCAGAGGCTGTGATGCAACCTGGATTGACCATATCTAGACCCACAGCTGGATGAGACATAAGGGTGGACACTCTTGGGGCTGAAAGGTTGGGTGAGGTTGGGTGAGCAAACGCAGACCCTTTAAAGTAATACTGCCTGGTACCCATCCCATGGGTCCCAAATCTCCAGGTTCAAGGGCATCTTCCTACATCGAAAACATGCATGAGAAACCCAGAAGATGGTACACCGTGTGATTTTGAAAGGTTTCTAATACGCACCTCATTTCTCATCTCCTTGTGCACGGGTTCGCCTTTCCAGCTACTTTACTAGCAATCTCCCTACTTGGAGAATCAGCACCTTTAAGCTCCTGTTTCCTACAGGTTGCAATTTGTCCTAAGGATGAACGGGAAGAGGGGCAACCAATGATAGACTAGATCTAGGTGTTTGGACAGGCACAGGTCACTCTATTTTCCCATCAGGAAGAAGAATTAACCACAGGCTCAGCCTGCGGCCAGAAGCAGAATAGGGCCTGAGGCAATCCCGCGCTTTTGCGGCCAGCTCCCAAAAAAGCGAGTTGAAAAATGGAGCTCAGGGACACTGCAATTCACAAACCCGCAGAGTTATAAATGATAACTCTCATCCACAGATATATTGAGGGAAGGCAACGAAGAGGATTTGAAAGCAAGGCAGAATTGCAGGAAACAGATTTCAGGAGGTAGATTCGAATCGCCTTTAAAGCACATGAAAAGCGGCAAAACGTCGAGAATGATGCCCTTGGCCAAAAAGGGCGTATGCGTTTTTTCCTGAATATATTCAGGAAAAAACGCATACGCCCTTTTTGGCCAACCAAGCAACCTGGAAAGGCAAATCAGCGCTACAAAGAAGTCTCGCTTCCCATCGGTCAAAAGGGTCATGCTGCAAAAAGTGTCAAAACCAGAAATGCAGGACAGGCCATGGAGAAATGACAGCCTTGCTACGCTGATGGGCGGGATGTAAATTGCCAACAGCCACTCTGGAGTAGTATACGGTGTGTCCTGAAACATCGAAAAAACACAGCTTAGGGAGCATAGGGCACGTCCACTCATGGGCGTATAAATTGGGAAAACTAAAAATCAGCAAGACACAGGCACCCCAATGTTTAGGGCTGCTCTGTTGACAAGAACCTCCACTTCATGACACCTTAAATATCCCAGGAAAGAGAAAAATGGATAAAGAAGTTGTGGTCCTTATGTACAATGGAATATCACTCAGACATGAAATCAATGTCATAAGGCTAGTAGAAGCAAGATGAGTGGATTTAGGTTCGACGATTCTAAGTGAAATAAGTCACACAGAAATAGACACTTATCATAAGCTATCACTTATAGAGGGAATGTAAAAACCGCTACACTTGAACTGAATTACAAAACAGAACAGAGTCACACGTTTAGAAAACACACTATGGCTGCTTAACGGGAAAGGTGAGGTGGGGTGATGCATAAAACAAGGGTTTCAAGTTCGCTCAGATACCGTTCCATACACCCAATATGTAATAGACAAGACCTACTCCTTGCTCAGTGAACTGGACTCAACACCCCCTATTCACCGCACAAGAATATATGTGACTAGTAAGAATCTTAAAACCTATGTATTGATATCTGTCTGGAAGTGAGTCAAGTGGGTGTAAAGCCGCATAAACACAGCCGTGAAAAGCAGCTAAACCCCATTATAAAAATAAATTACTTTTAAAAACCCGTAAAACAAAGACAGTGAAAGAGAGAGAAATTCTTACAAAATTCGTTCAGAGGCTGTGATGCAACCTGGATTGACCATATCTAGACCCACAGCTGGATGAGACATAAGGGGGGACACTCTTGGGGCTGAAAGTTTGGGTGAGGTTGGGTGAGCAAACGCAGACCCTTTAAAGTAATACTGCGTGGTACCCATCCCATGGGTCCCAAATCTCCAGGTTCAAGGGCATCTTCCTACATCGAAAACATGCATGAGAAACCCAGAAGATGGTACACCGTGTGATTTTGAAAGGTTTCTAATACGCACCTCATTTCTCATCTCCTTGTGCTCGGCTTCGCCTTTCCAGCTACTTTACTAGCAATCTCCCTACTTGGAGAAACAGCACCTTTAAGCTCCTGTTTCCTACAGGTTGCAATTTGTCCTAAGGATGAACGGGAAGAGGGGCAACCAATGAGAGACTAGATCTAGGTGTTTGGACAGGCACAGGTCACTCTATTTTCCCATCAGGAAGAAGAATTAACCACAGGCTCAGCCTGCGGCCCCCAAGCAGAATGGGGACTGAGGCAATCCCGCGCTTTTGCGGCCAGGTCCCAAAAAAGCGAGTTGAAAAATGGAGCTCAGGGACACTGCAATTCACAAACCCGCAGAGTTATAAATGATAACTCTCATCCACAGATATATTGAGGGAAGGCAACGAAGAGGATTTGAAAGCAAGGCAGAATTGCAGGAAACAGATTTCAGGAGGTAGATTCGAAACGCCTTTAAAGCACATGAAAAGCGGCAAAACGTCGAGAATGATGCCCTTGGCCAATAAGGGCGTATGCGTTTTTTCCTGAATATATTCAGGAAAAAACGCATACGCCCTTTTTGGCCAACCAAGCAACCTGGAAAGGCAAATCAGCGCTACAAAGAAGTCTCGCTTCCCATCGGTCAAAAGGGTCATGCTGCAAAAAGTGTCAAAACCAGAAATGCAGGACAGGCCATGGAGAAATGACAGACTTGCTACGCTGATGGGCGGGATGTAAATTGCCAACAGCCACTCTGGAGTAGTATACGGTGTGTCCTGAAACATCGAAAAAACACAGCTTAGGGAGCATAGGGCACGTCCACTCATGGGCGTATAAATTGGGAAAACTAAAAATCAGCAAGACACAGGCACCCCAATGTTTAGGGCTGCTCTGTTGACAAGAACCTCCACTTCATGACACCTTAAATATCCCAGGAAAGAGAAAAATGGATAAAGAAGTTGTGGTCCTTATGTACAATGGAATATCACTCAGACATGAAATCAATGTCATAAGGCTAGTAGAAGCAAGATGAGTGGATTTAGGTACGACGATTCTAAGTGAAATAAGTCACACAGAAATAGACACTTATCATAAGCTATCACTTATCGAGGGAATGTAAAAACCGCTACACTTGAACTGAATTACAAAACAGAAAAGAGTCACACGTTTAGAAAACACACTATGGCTGCTTAACGGGAAAGGTGAGGTGGGGTGATGCATAAAACAAGGGTTTCAAGTTCGCTCAGATACCGTTCCATACACCCAATATGTAATAGACAAGACCTACTCCTTGCTCAGTGAACTGGACTCAACACCCCCTATTCACCGCACAAGAATATATGTGACTAGTAAGAATCTTAAAACCTATGTATTGATATCTGTCTGGAAGTGAGTCAAGTGGGTGTAAAGCCGCATAAACACAGCCGTGAAAAGCAGCTAAACCCCATTATAAAAATAAATTACTTTTAAAAACCCGTAAAACAAAGACAGTGAAAGAGAGAGAAATTCTTACAAAATTCGTTCAGAGGGTGTGATGCAACCTGGATTGACCATATCTAGACCCACAGCTGGATGAGACATAAGGGTGGACACTCTTGGGGCTGAAAGGTTGGGTGAGGTTGGGTGAGCAAACGCAGACCCTTTAAAGTAATACTGCCTGGTACCCATCCCATGGGTCCCAAATCTCCAGGTTCAAGGGCATCTTCCTACATCGAAAACATGCATGAGAAACCCAGAAGATGGTACACCGTGTGATTTTGAAAGGTTTCTAATACGCACCTCATTTCTCATCTCCTTGTGCTCGGGTTCGCCTTTCCAGCTACTTTACTAGCAATCTCCCTACTTGGAGAAACAGCACCTTTAAGCTCCTGTTTCCTACAGGTTGCAATTTGTCCTAAGGATGAACGGGAAGAGGGGCAACCAATGAGAGACTAGATCTAGGTGTTTGGACAGGCACAGGTCACTCTATTTTCCCATCAGGAAGAAGAATTAACCACAGGCTCAGCCTGCGGCCCCCAAACAGAATGGGGCCTGAGGCAATCCCGCGCTTTTGCGGCCAGCTCCCAAAAAAGCGAGTTGAAAAATGGAGCTCAGGGACACTGCAATTCACAAACCCGCAGAGTTATAAATGATAACTCTCATCCACAGATATATTGAGGGAAGGCAACGAAGAGGATTTGAAAGCAAGGCAGAATTGCAGGAAACAGATTTCAGGAGGTAGATTCGAAACGCCTTTAAAGCACATGAAAAGCGGCAAAACGTCGAGAATGATGCCCTTGGCCAAAAAGGGCGTATGCGTTTTTTCCTGAATATATTCAGGAAAAAACGCATACGCCCTTTTTGGCCAACCAAGCAACCTGGAAAGGCAAATCAGCGCTACAAAGAAGTCTCGCTTCCCATCGGTCAAAAGGGTCATGCTGCAAAAAGTGTCAAAACCAGAAATGCAGGACAGGCCATGGAGAAATGACAGCCTTGCTACGCTGATGGGCGAGATGTAAATTGCCAACAGCCACTCTGGAGTAGTATACGGTGTGTCCTGAAACATCGAAAAAACACAGCTTAGGGAGCATAGGGCACGTCCACTCATGGGCGTATAAATTGGGAAAACTAAAAATCAGCAAGACACAGGCACCCCAATGTTTAGGGCTGCTCTGTTGACAAGAACCTCCACTTCATGACACCTTAAATATCCCAGGAAAGAGAAAAATGGATAAAGAAGTTGTGGTCCTTATGTACAATGGAATATCACTCAGACATGAAATCAATGTCATAAGGCTAGTAGAAGCAAGATGAGTGGATTTAGGTACGACGATTCTAAGTGAAATAAGTCACACAGAAATAGACACTTATCATAAGCTATCACTTATAGAGGGAATGTAAAAACCGCTACACTTGAACTGAATTACAAAACAGAACAGAGTCACACGTTTAGAAAACACACTATGGCTGCTTAACGGGAAAGGTGAGGTGGGGTGATGCATAATCAAGGGTTTCAAATTCGCTCAGATACCGTTCCATACACCCAATATGTAATAGACAAGACCTACTCCTTGCTCAGTGAACTGGACTCAACACCCCCTATTCACCGCACAAGAATATATGTGACTAGTAAGAATCTTAAAAGCTATGTATTGATATCTGTCTGGAAGTGAGTCAAGTGGGTGTAAAGCCGCATAAACACAGCCGTGAAAAGCAGCTCAACCCCATTATAAAAATAAATTACTTTTAAAAACCCGTAAAACAAAGACAGTGAAAGAGAGAGAAATTCTTACAAAATTCGTTCAGAGGCTGTGATGCAACCTGGATTGACCATATCTAGACCCACAGCTGGATGAGACATAAGGGGGGACACTCTTGGGGCTGAAAGGTTGGGTGAGGTTGGGTGAGCAAACGCAGACCCTTTAAAGTAATACTGCCTGGTACCCATCCCATGGGTCCCAAATCTCCAGGTTCAAGGGCATCTTCCTACATCGAAAACATGCATGAGAAACCCAGAAGATGGTACACCGTGTGATTTTGAAAGGTTTCTAATACGCACCTCATTTCTCATCTCCTTGTGCACGGGTTCGCCTTTCCAGCTACTTTACTAGCAATCTCCCTACTTGGAGAATCAGCACCTTTAAGCTCCTGTTTCCTACAGGTTGCAATTTGTCCTAAGGATGAACGGGAAGAGGGGCAACCAATGATAGACTAGATCTAGGTGTTTGGACAGGCACAGGTCACTCTATTTTCCCATCAGGAAGAAGAATTAACCACAGGCTCAGCCTGCGGCCCAGAAGCAGAATAGGGCCTGAGGCAATCCCGCGCTTTTGCGGCCAGCTCCCAAAAAAGCGAGTTGAAAAATGGAGCTCAGGGACACTGCAATTCACAAACCCGCAGAATTATAAATGATAACTCTCATCCACAGATATATTGAGGGAAGGCAACGAAGAGGATTTGAAAGCAAGGCAGAATTGCAGGAAACAGATTTCAGGAGGTAGATTCGAAACGCCTTTAAAGCACATGAAAAGCGGCAAAACGTCGAGAATGATGCCCTTGGCCAAAAAGGGCGTATGCGTTTTTTCCTGAATATATTCAGGAAAAAACGCATACGCCCTTTTTGGCCAACCAAGCAACCTGGAAAGGCAAATCAGCGCTACAAAGAAGTCTCGATTCCCATCGGTCAAAAGGGTCATGCTGCAAAAAGTGTCAAAACCAGAAATGCAGGACAGGCCATGGAGAAATGACAGCCTTGCTACGCTGATGGGCGAGATGTAAATTGCCAACAGCCACTCTGGAGTAGTATACGGTGTGTCCTGAAACATCGAAAAAACACAGCTTAGGGAGCATAGGGCACGTCCACTCATGGGCGTATAAATTGGGAAAACTAAAAATCAGCAAGACACAGGCACCCCAATGTTTAGGGCTGCTCTGTTGACAAGAACCTCCACTTCATGACACCTTAAATATCCCAGGAAAGAGAAAAATGGATAAAGAAGTTGTGGTCCTTATGTACAATGGAATATCACTCAGACATGAAATCAATGTCATAAGGCTAGTAGAAGCAAGATGAGTGGATTTAGGTACGACGATTCTAAGTGAAATAAGTCACACAGAAATAGACACTTATCATAAGCTATCACTTATAAAGGGAATGTAAAAACCGCTACACTTGAACTGAATTACAAAACAGAACAGAGTCACACGTTTAGAAAACACACTATGGCTGCTTAACGGGAAAGGTGAGGTGGGGTGATGCATAAAACAAGGGTTTCAAGTTCGCTCAGATACCGTTCCATACACCCAATATGTAATAGACAAGACCTACTCCTTGCTCAGTGAACTGGACTCAACACCCCCTATTCACCGCACAAGAATATATGTGACTAGTAAGAATCTTAAAACCTATGTATTGATATCTGTCTGGAAGTGAGTCAAGTGGGTGTAAAGCCGCATAAACACAGCCATGAAAAGCAGCTAAACCCCATTATAAAAATAAATTACTTTTAAAAACCCGTAAAACAAAGACAGTGAAAGAGAGAGAAATTCTTACAAAATTCGTTCAGAGGCTGTGATGCAACCTGGATTGACCATATCTAGACCCACAGCTGGATGAGACATAAGGGGGGACACTCTTGGGGCTGAAAGGTTGGGTGAGGTTGGGTGAGCAAACGCAGACCCTTTAAAGTAATACTGCGTGGTACCCATCCCATGGGTCCCAAATCTCCAGGTTCAAGGGCATCTTCCTACATCGAAAACATGCATGAGAAACCCAGAAGATGGTACACCGTGTGATTTTGAAATGTTTCTAATACGCACCTCATTTCTCATCTCCTTGTGCTCGGGTTCGCCTTTCCAGCTACTTTACTAGCAATCTCCCTACTTGGAGAAACAGCACCTTTAAGCTCCTGTTTCCTACAGGTTGCAATTTGTCCTAAGGATGAACGGGAAGAAGGGCAACCAATGAGAGACTAGATCTAGGTGTTTGGACAGGCACAGGTCACTCTATTTTCCCATCAGGAAGAAGAATTAACCACAGGCTCAGCCTGCGGGCCAGAAGCAGAATGGGGCCTGAGGCAATCCCGCGCTTTTGCGGCCAGCTCCCAAAAAAGCGAGTTGAAAAATGGAGCTCAGGGACACTGCAATTCACAAACCCGCAGAGTTATAAATGATAACTCTCATCCACAGATATATTGAGGGAAGGCAACGAAGAGGATTTGAAAGCAAGGCAGAATTGCAGGAAACAGATTTCAGGAGGTAGATTCGAAACGCCTTTAAAGCACATGAAAAGCGGCAAAACGTCGAGAATGATGCCCTTGGCCAAAAAGGGCGTATGCGTTTTTTCCTGAATATATTCAGGAAAAAACGCATACGCCCTTTTTGGCCAACCAAGCAACCTGGAAAGGCAAATCAGCGCTACAAAGAAGTCTCGCTTCCCATCGGTCAAAAGGGTCATGCTGCAAAAAGTGTCAAAACCAGAAATGCAGGACAGGCCATGGAGAAATGACAGCCTTGCTACGCTGATGGGCGGGATGTAAATTGCCAACAGCCACTCTGGAGTAGTATACGGTGTGTCCAGAAACATCGAAAAAACACAGCTTAGGGAGCATAGGGCACGTCCACTCATGGGCGTATAAATTGGGAAAACTAAAAATCAGCAAGACACAGGCACCCCAATGTTTAGGGCTGCTCTGTTGACAAGAACCTCCACTTCATGACACCTTAAATATCCCAGGAAAGAGAAAAATGGATAAAGAAGTTGTGGTCCTTATGTACAAAGGAATATCACTCAGACATGAAATCAATGTCATAAGGCTAGTAGAAGCAAGATGAGTGGATTTAGGTACGACGATTCTAAGTGAAATAAGTCACACAGAAATAGACACTTATCATAAGCTATCACTTAGAGAGGGAATGTAAAAACCGCTACACTTGAACTGAATTACAAAACAGAACAGAGTCACACGTTTAGAAAACACACTATGGCTGCTTAACGGGAAAGGTGAGGTGGGGTGATGCATAAAACAAGGGTTTCAAATTCGCTCAGATACCGTTCCATACACCCAATATGTAATAGACAAGACCTACTCCTTGCTCAGTGAACTGGACTCAACACCCCCTATTCACCGCACAAGAATATATGTGACTAGTAAGAATCTTAAAACCTATGTATTGATATCTGTCTGGAAGTGAGTCAAGTGGGTGTAAAGCCGCATAAACACAGCCGTGAAAAGCAGCTAAACCCCATTATAAAAATAAATTACTTTTAAAAACCCGTAAAACAAAGACAGTGAAAGAGAGAGAAATTCTTACAAAATCCGTTCAGAGGCTGTGATGCAACCTGGATTGACCATATCTAGACCCACAGCTGGATGAAACATAAGGGTGGACACTCTTGGGGCTGAAAGGTTGGGTGAGCAAACGCAGACCCTTTAAAGTAATACTGCCTGGTACCCATCCCATGGGTCCCAAATCTCCAGGTTCAAGGGCATCTTCCTACATCGAAAACATGCATGAGAAACCCAGAAGATGGTACACCGTGTGATTTTGAAAGGTTTCTAATACGCACCTCATTTCTCATCTCCTTGTGCTCGGGTTCGCCATTCCAGCTAATTTACTAGCAATCTCCCTACTTGGAGAATCAGCACCTTTAAGCTCCTGTTCCCTACAGGTTGCAATTTGTCCTGAGGATGAACGGGAAGAGTGGCAACGAATGAGAGACTAGATCTAGGTGTTGGGACAGGCACAGGTCACTCTATTTTCCCATCGGGAAGAAGAATTAACCACAGGCTCAGCCTGCCGCCCAGAAGCATAATAGGGCCTGAGGCAATCCCGCACTTTTGCGGCCAGCTCCCAAAAAAGCCAGTTGAAAAATGGAGCTCAGGGACACTGCCATTCACAAACCTGCTGAGTTATAAATGATAACTCTCATCCACAGATATATTGAGGGAAGGCAACGAAGAGGATTTGAAAGCAAGGCAGAATTGCAGGAAACAGATTTCAGGAGGTAGATTCGAATCGCCTTTTATTCACATGAAAAGCGGCAAAACGTCGAGAATGATGCCCTTGGCCAAAAAGGGCGTATGCGTTTTTTCCTGAATATATTCAGGAAAAAACGCATACGCCCTTTTTGGCCAACCAAGCAACCTGGAAAGGCAAATCAGCGCTACAAAGAAGTCTCGCTTCCCATCGGTCAAAAGGGTCATGCTGCAAAAAGTGTCAAAACCAGAAATGCAGGACAGGCCATGGAGAAATGGCAGCCTTGCTACGCTGATGGACGGGATGTAAATTGCCAACAGTCACTCTGGAGAAGTGTACGGTGTGTCCTGAAACATTGAAAAAACACAGCTTAGGGAGCATAGGGCACGTCCACTCATGGGCGTATAAATTGGGAAAACTAAAAATCAGCAAGACACAGGCACCCCAAAGTTTAGGGCTGCTCTGTTGACAAGAACCTCCACTTCATGACACCTTAAATATCCCAGGAAAGAGAAAAATGGATAAAGAAGTTGTGGTCCTTATGTACAATGGAATATCACTCAGACATGAAATCAATGTCATAAGGCTAGTAGAAGCAAGATGAGTGGATTTAGGTACGACGATTCTAAGTGAAATAAGTCACACAGAAATAGACACTTATCATAAGCTATCACTTATAGAGGGAATGTAAAAACCGCTACACTTGAACTGAATTACAAAACAGAACAGAGTCACACGTTTAGAAAACACACTATGGCTGCTTAACGGGAAAGGTGAGGTGGGGTGATGCATAAAACAAGGGTTTCAAATTCGCTCAGATACCGTTCCATACACCCAATATGTAATAGACAAGACCTACTCCTTGCTCAGTGAACTGGACTCAACACCCCCTATTCACCGCACAAGAATATATGTGACTAGTAAGAATCTTAAAACCTATGTATTGATATCTGTCTGGAAGTGAGTCAAGTGGGTGTAAAGCCGCATAAACACAGCCGTGAAAAGCAGCTAAACCCCATTATAAAAATAAATTACTTTTAAAAACCCGTAAAACAAAGACAGTGAAAGAGAGAGAAATTCTTACAAAATTCCTTCAGAGGGTGTGATGCAACCTGGATTGACCATATCTAGACACATAGCTGGATGAGACATATGGGTGGACACTCTTGGGGATGAAAGGTTGGGTGAGGTTGGGTGAGCAAACGCAGACCCTTTAAAGTAATACTGCTTGGTACCCATCCCATGGGTCCCAAATCTCCAGGTTCAAGGGCATCTTCCTACATCGAAAACATGCATGAGAAACCCAGAAGATGGTACACCGTGTGATTTTGAAAGGTTTCTAATACGCACCTCATTTCTCATCTCCTTGTGCACGGGTTCGCCTTTCCAGCTACTTTACTAGCAATCTCCCTACTTGGAGAATCAGCACCTTTAAGCTCCTGTTTCCTACAGGTTGCAATTTGTCCTAAGGATGAACGGGAAGAGGGGCAACCAATGATAGACTAGATCTAGGTGTTTGGACAGGCACAGGTCACTCTATTTTCCCATCAGGAAGAAGAATTAACCACAGGCTCAGCCTGCCGCCCAGAAGCAGAATAAGTCCTGAGGCAATCCCGCGCTTTTGCGGCCAGCTCCCAAAAAAGCGAGTTGAAAAATGGAGCTCAGGGACACTGCAATTCACAAACCCGCAGAGTTATAAATGATAACTCTCATCCACAGATATATTGAGGGAAGGCAACGAAGAGGATTTGAAAGCAAGGCAGAATTGCAGGAAACAGATTTCAGGAGGTAGATTCGAAACGCCTTTAAAGCACATGAAAAGCGGCAAAACGTCGAGAATGATGCCCTTGGGCAAAAAGGGCGTATGCGTTTTTTCCTGAATATATTCAGGAAAAAACGCATACGCCCTTTTTGGCCAACCAAGCAACCTGGAAAGGCAAATCAGCGCTACAAAGAAGTCTCGCTTCCCATCGGTCAAAAGGGTCATGCTGCAAAAAGTGTCAAAACCAGTAATGTAGGACAGGCCATGGAGAAATGGCAGCCTTGCTACGCTGATGGGCGGGATGTAAATTGCCAACAGCCACTCTGGAGAAGTGTACGGTGTGTCCTGAAACATGGAAAAAACACAGCTTAGGGAGCATAGGGCACGTCCACTCATGGGCGTATAAATTGGGAAAACTAAAAATCAGCAAGACACAGGCACCCCAAAGTTTAGGGCTGCTCTGTTGACAAGAACCTCCACTTCATGACACCTTAAATATCCCAGGAAAGAGAAAAATGGATAAAGAAGTTGTGGTCCTTATGTACAATGGAATATCACTCAGACATGAAATCAATGTCATAAGGCTAGTAGAAGCAAGATGAGTGGATTTAGGTACGACGATTCTAAGTGAAATAAGTCACACAGAAATAGACACTTATCATAAGCTATCACTTATAGAGGGAATGTAAAAACCGCTACACTTGAACTGAATTACAAAACAGAACAGAGTCACACGTTTAGAAAACACACTATGGCTGCTTAACGGGAAAGGTGAGGTGGGGTGATGCATAAAACAAGGGTTTCAAATTCGCTCAGATACCGTTCCATACACCCAATATGTAATAGACAAGACCTACTCCTTGCTCAGTGAACTGGACTCAACACCCCCTATTCACCGCACAAGAATATATGTGACTAGTAAGAATCTTAAAACCTATGTATTGATATCTGTCTGGAAGTGAGTCAAGTGGGTGTAAAGCCGCATAAACACAGCCGTGAAAAGCAGCTAAACCCCATTATAAAAATAAATTACTTTTAAAAACCCGTAAAACAAAGACAGTGAAAGAGAGAGAAATTCTTACAAAATTCGTTCAGAGGGTGTGATGCAACCTGGATTGACCATATCTAGACCCACAGCTGGATGAGACATAAGGGGGGACACTCTTGGGGCTGAAAGGCTGGGTGAGGTTGGGTGAGCAAACGCAGACCCTTTAAAGTAATACTGCGTGGTACCCATCCCATGGGTCCCAAATCTCCAGGTTCAAGGGCATCTTCCTACATCGAAAACATGCATGAGAAACCCAGAAGATGGTACACCGTGTGATTTTGAAATGTTTCTAATACGCACCTCATTTCTCATCTCCTTGTGCTCGGGTTCGCCTTTCCAGCTACTTTACTAGCAATCTCCCTACTTGGAGAAACAGCACCTTTAAGCTCCTGTTTCCTACAGGTTGCAATTTGTCCTAAGGATGAACGGGAAGAAGGGCAACCAATGAGAGACTAGATCTAGGTGTTTGGACAGGCACAGGTCACTCTATTTTCCCATCAGGAAGAAGAATTAACCACAGGCTCAGCCTGCGGGCCAGAAGCAGAATGGGGCCTGAGGCAATCCCGCGCTTTTGCGGCCAGCTCCCAAAAAAGCGAGTTGAAAAATGGAGCTCAGGGACACTGCAATTCACAAACCCGCAGAGTTATAAATGATAACTCTCATCCACAGATATATTGAGGGAAGGCAACGAAGAGGATTTGAAAGCAAGGCAGAATTGCAGGAAACAGATTTCAGGAGGTAGATTCGAAACGCCTTTAAAGCACATGAAAAGCGGCAAAACGTCGAGAATGATGCCCTTGGCCAAAAAGGGCGTATGCGTTTTTTCCTGAATATATTCAGGAAAAAACGCATACGCCCTTTTTGGCCAACCAAGCAACCTGGAAAGGCAAATCAGCGCTACAAAGAAGTCTCGCTTCCCATCGGTCAAAAGGGTCATGCTGCAAAAAGTGTCAAAACCAGAAATGCAGGACAGGCCATGGAGAAATGACAGCCTTGCTACGCTGATGGGCGGGATGTAAATTGCCAACAGCCAATCTGGAGTAGTATACGGTGTGTCCTGAAACATCGAAAAAACACAGCTTAGGGAGCATAGGGCACGTCCACTCATGGGCGTATAAATTGGGAAAACTAAAAATCAGCAAGACACAGGCACCCCAATGTTTAGGGCTGCTCTGTTGACAAGAACCTCCACTTCATGACACCTTAAATATCCCAGGAAAGAGAAAAATGGATAAAGAAGTTGTGGTCCTTATGTACAATGGAATATCACTCAGACATGAAATCAATGTCATAAGGCTAGTAGAAGCAAGATGAGTGGATTTAGGTACGACGATTCTAAGTGAAATAAGTCACACAGAAATAGACACTTATCATAAGCTATCACTTAGAGAGGGAATGTAAAAACCGCTACACTTGAACTGAATTACAAAACGGAACAGAGTCACACGTTTAGAAAACACAGTATGGCTGCTTAACGGGAAAGGTGAGGTGGGGTGATGCATAAAACAAGGGTTTCAAATTCCCTCAGATACCGTTCCATACACCCAATATGTAATAGACAAGACCTACTCCTTGCTCAGTGAACTGGACTCAACACCCCCTATTCACCGCACAAGAATATATGTGACTAGTAAGAATCTTAAAACCTATGTATTGATATCTGTCTGGAAGTGAGTCAAGTGGGTGTAAAGCCGCATAAACACAGCCGTGAAAAGCAGCTAAACCCCATTATAAAAATAAATTACTTTTAAAAACCCGTAAAAGTAAGACAGTGAAAGAGAGAAAAATTCTTACAAAATTCTTTCAGAGGCTGTGATGCAACCTGGATTGACCATATCTAGACCCACAGCTGGATGAGACATAAGGGGGGACACTCTTGGGGCTGAAAGGTTGGGTGAGGTTGGGTGAGCAAACGCAGACCCTTTAAAGTAATACTGCGTGGTACCCATCCCATGGGTCCCAAATCTCCAGGTTCAAGGGCATCTTCCTACATCGAAAACATGCATGAGAAACCCAGAAGATGGTACACCGTGTGATTTTGAAAGGTTTCTAATACGCACCTCATTTCTCATCTCCTTGTGCTCGGGTTCGCCTTTCCAGCTACTTTACTAGCAATCTCCCTAGTTGGAGAATCAGCACCTTTAAGCTCCTGTTCCCTACAGGTTGCAATTTGTCCTGAGGATGAACGGGAAGAGGGGCAACCAATGAGAGACTAGATCTAGGTGTTTGGACAGGCACAGGTCACTCTATTTTCCCATCAGGAAGAAGAATTAACCACAGGCTCAGCCTGCCGCCCAGAAGCAGAATAGGTCCTGAGGCAATCCCGCGCTTTTGCGGCCAGCTCCCAAAAAAGCGAGTTGAAAAATGGAGCTCAGGGACACTGCAATTCACAAACCCGCAGAGTTATAAATGATAACTCTCATCCACAGATATATTGAGGGAAGGCAACGAAGAGGATTTGAAAGCAAGGCAGAATTGCAGGAAACAGATTTCAGGAGGTAGATTCGAAACGCCTTTAAAGCACATGAAAAGCGACAAAACGTCGAGAATGATGCCCTTGGCCAAAAAGGGCGTATGCGTTTTTTCCTGAATATATTCAGGAAAAAACGCATACGCCCTTTTTGGCCAACCAAGCAACCTGGAAAGGCAAATCAGCGCTACAAAGAAGTCTCGCTTCCCATCGGTCAAAAGGGTCATGCTGCAAAAAGTGTCAAAACCAGAAATGCAGGACAGGCCATGGAGAAATGACAGCCTTGCTACGCTGATGGGCGGGATGTAAATTGCCAACAGCCACTCTGGAGTAGTATACGGTGTGTCCAGAAACATCGAAAAAACACAGCTTAGGGAGCATAGGGCACGTCCACTCATGGGCGTATAAATTGGGAAAACTAAAAATCAGCAAGACACAGGCACCCCAATGTTTAGGGCTGCTCTGTTGACAAGAACCTCCACTTCATGACACCTTAAATATCCCAGGAAAGAGAAAAATGGATAAAGAAGTTGTGGTCCTTATGTACAAAGGAATATCACTCAGACATGAAATCAATGTCATAAGGCTAGTAGAAGCAAGATGAGTGGATTTAGGTACGACGATTCTAAGTGAAATAAGTCACACAGAAATAGACACTTATCATAAGCTATCACTTAGAGAGGGAATGTAAAAACCGCTACACTTGAACTGAATTACAAAACAGAACAGAGTCACACGTTTAGAAAACACACTATGGCTGCTTAACGGGAAAGGTGAGGTGGGGTGATGCATAAAACAAGGGTTTCAAATTCGCTCAGATACCGTTCCATACACCCAATATGTAATAGACAAGACCTACTCCTTGCTCAGTGAACTGGACTCAACACCCCCTATTCACCGCACAAGAATATATGTGACTAGTAAGAATCTTAAAACCTATGTATTGATATCTGTCTGGAAGTGAGTCAAGTGGGTGTAAAGCCGCATAAACACAGCCGTGAAAAGCAGCTAAACCCCATTATAAAAATAAATTACTTTTAAAAACCCGTAAAACAAAGACAGTGAAAGAGAGAGAAATTCTTACAAAATCCGTTCAGAGGCTGTGATGCAACCTGGATTGACCATATCTAGACCCACAGCTGGATGAAACATAAGGGTGGACACTCTTGGGGCTGAAAGGTTGGGTGAGCAAACGCAGACCCTTTAAAGTAATACTGCCTGGTACCCATCCCATGGGTCCCAAATCTCCAGGTTCAAGGGCATCTTCCTACATCGAAAACATGCATGAGAAACCCAGAAGATGGTACACCGTGTGATTTTGAAAGGTTTCTAATACGCACCTCATTTCTCATCTCCTTGTGCTCGGGTTCGCCATTCCAGCTAATTTACTAGCAATCTCCCTACTTGGAGAATCAGCACCTTTAAGCTCCTGTTCCCTACAGGTTGCAATTTGTCCTGAGGATGAACGGGAAGAGTGGCAACGAATGAGAGACTAGATCTAGGTGTTGGGACAGGCACAGGTCACTCTATTTTCCCATCGGGAAGAAGAATTAACCACAGGCTCAGCCTGCCGCCCAGAAGCATAATAGGGCCTGAGGCAATCCCGCACTTTTGCGGCCAGCTCCCAAAAAAGCCAGTTGAAAAATGGAGCTCAGGGACACTGCCATTCACAAACCTGCTGAGTTATAAATGATAACTCTCATCCACAGATATATTGAGGGAAGGCAACGAAGAGGATTTGAAAGCAAGGCAGAATTGCAGGAAACAGATTTCAGGAGGTAGATTCGAATCGCCTTTTAAGCACATGAAAAGCGGCAAAACGTCGAGAATGATGCCCTTGGCCAAAAAGGGCGTATGCGTTTTTTCCTGAATATATTCAGGAAAAAACGCATACGCCCTTTTTGGCCAACCAAGCAACCTGGAAAGGCAAATCAGCGCTACAAAGAAGTCTCGCTTCCCATCGGTCAAAAGGGTCATGCTGCAAAAAGTGTCAAAACCAGAAATGCAGGACAGGCCATGGAGAAATGGCAGCCTTGCTACGCTGATGGACGGGATGTAAATTGCCAACAGTCACTCTGGAGAAGTGTACGGTGTGTCCTGAAACATTGAAAAAACACAGCTTAGGGAGCATAGGGCACGTCCACTCATGGGCGTATAAATTGGGAAAACTAAAAATCAGCAAGACACAGGCACCCCAAAGTTTAGGGCTGCTCTGTTGACAAGAACCTCCACTTCATGACACCTTAAATATCCCAGGAAAGAGAAAAATGGATAAAGAAGTTGTGGTCCTTATGTACAATGGAATATCACTCAGACATGAAATCAATGTCATAAGGCTAGTAGAAGCAAGATGAGTGGATTTAGGTACGACGATTCTAAGTGAAATAAGTCACACAGAAATAGACACTTATCATAAGCTATCACTTATAGAGGGAATGTAAAAACCGCTACACTTGAACTGAATTACAAAACAGAACAGAGTCACACGTTTAGAAAACACACTATGGCTGCTTAACGGGAAAGGTGAGGTGGGGTGATGCATAAAACAAGGGTTTCAAATTCGCTCAGATACCGTTCCATACACCCAATATGTAATAGACAAGACCTACTCCTTGCTCAGTGAACTGGACTCAACACCCCCTATTCACCGCACAAGAATATATGTGACTAGTAAGAATCTTAAAACCTATGTATTGATATCTGTCTGGAAGTGAGTCAAGTGGGTGTAAAGCCGCATAAACACAGCCGTGAAAAGCAGCTAAACCCCATTATAAAAATAAATTACTTTTAAAAACCCGTAAAACAAAGACAGTGAAAGAGAGAGAAATTCTTACAAAATTCCTTCAGAGGGTGTGATGCAACCTGGATTGACCATATCTAGACACATAGCTGGATGAGACATATGGGTGGACACTCTTGGGGATGAAAGGTTGGGTGAGGTTGGGTGAGCAAACGCAGACCCTTTAAAGTAATACTGCTTGGTACCCATCCCATGGGTCCCAAATCTCCAGGTTCAAGGGCATCTTCCTACATCGAAAACATGCATGAGAAACCCAGAAGATGGTACACCGTGTGATTTTGAAAGGTTTCTAATACGCACCTCATTTCTCATCTCCTTGTGCACGGGTTCGCCTTTCCAGCTACTTTACTAGCAATCTCCCTACTTGGAGAATCAGCACCTTTAAGCTCCTGTTTCCTACAGGTTGCAATTTGTCCTAAGGATGAACGGGAAGAGGGGCAACCAATGATAGACTAGATCTAGGTGTTTGGACAGGCACAGGTCACTCTATTTTCCCATCAGGAAGAAGAATTAACCACAGGCTCAGCCTGCCGCCCAGAAGCAGAATAAGTCCTGAGGCAATCCCGCGCTTTTGCGGCCAGCTCCCAAAAAAGCGAGTTGAAAAATGGAGCTCAGGGACACTGCAATTCACAAACCCGCAGAGTTATAAATGATAACTCTCATCCACAGATATATTGAGGGAAGGCAACGAAGAGGATTTGAAAGCAAGGCAGAATTGCAGGAAACAGATTTCAGGAGGTAGATTCGAAACGCCTTTAAAGCACATGAAAAGCGGCAAAACGTCGAGAATGATGCCCTTGGGCAAAAAGGGCGTATGCGTTTTTTCCTGAATATATTCAGGAAAAAACGCATACGCCCTTTTTGGCCAACCAAGCAACCTGGAAAGGCAAATCAGCGCTACAAAGAAGTCTCGCTTCCCATCGGTCAAAAGGGTCATGCTGCAAAAAGTGTCAAAACCAGTAATGTAGGACAGGCCATGGAGAAATGACAGCCTTGCTACGCTGATGGGCGGGATGTAAATTGCCAACAGCCACTCTGGAGTAGTATACGGTGTGTCCTGAAACATGGAAAAAACACAGCTTAGGGAGCATAGGGCACGTCCACTCATGGGCGTATAAATTGGGAAAACTAAAAATCAGCAAGACACAGGCACCCCAAAGTTTAGGGCTGCTCTGTTGACAAGAACCTCCACTTCATGACACCTTAAATATCCCAGGAAAGAGAAAAATGGATAAAGAAGTTGTGGTCCTTATGTACAATGGAATATCACTCAGACATGAAATCAATGTCATAAGGCTAGTAGAAGCAAGATGAGTGGATTTAGGTACGACGATTCTAAGTGAAATAAGTCACACAGAAATAGACACTTATCATAAGCTATCACTTAGAGAGGGAATGTAAAAACCGCTACACTTGAACTGAATTACAAAACAGAACAGAGTCACACGTTTAGAAAACACACTATGGCTGCTTAACGGGAAAGGTGAGGTGGGGTGATGCAAAAAACAAGGGTTTCAAATTCGCTCAGATACCGTTCCATACACCCAATATGTAATAGACAAGACCTACTCCTTGCTCAGTGAACTGGACTCAACACCCCCTATTCACCGCACAAGAATATATGTGACTAGTAAGAATCTTAAAACCTATGTATTGATATCTGTCTGGAAGTGAGTCAAGTGGGTGTAAAGCCGCATAAACACAGCCGTGAAAAGCAGCTAAACCCCATTATAAAAATAAATTACTTTTAAAAACCCGTAAAACAAAGACAGTGAAAGAGAGAGAAATTCTTACAAAATTCGTTCAGAGGGTGTGATGCAACCTGGATTGACCATATCTAGACCCACAGCTGGATGAGACATAAGGGGGGACACTCTTGGGGCTGAAAGGCTGGGTGAGGTTGGGTGAGCAAACGCAGACCCTTTAAAGTAATACTGCGTGGTACCCATCCCATGGGTCCCAAATCTCCAGGTTCAAGGGCATCTTCCTACATCGAAAACATGCATGAGAAACCCAGAAGATGGTACACCGTGTGATTTTGAAATGTTTCTAATACGCACCTCATTTCTCATCTCCTTGTGCTCGGGTTCGCCTTTCCAGCTACTTTACTAGCAATCTCCCTACTTGGAGAAACAGCACCTTTAAGCTCCTGTTTCCTACAGGTTGCAATTTGTCCTAAGGATGAACGGGAAGAAGGGCAACCAATGAGAGACTAGATCTAGGTGTTTGGACAGGCACAGGTCACTCTATTTTCCCATCAGGAAGAAGAATTAACCACAGGCTCAGCCTGCGGGCCAGAAGCAGAATGGGGCCTGAGGCAATCCCGCGCTTTTGCGGCCAGCTCCCAAAAAAGCGAGTTGAAAAATGGAGCTCAGGGACACTGCAATTCACAAACCCGCAGAGTTATAAATGATAACTCTCATCCACAGATATATTGAGGGAAGGCAACGAAGAGGATTTGAAAGCAAGGCAGAATTGCAGGAAACAGATTTCAGGAGGTAGATTCGAAACGCCTTTAAAGCACATGAAAAGCGGCAAAACGTCGAGAATGATGCCCTTGGCCAAAAAGGGCGTATGCGTTTTTTCCTGAATATATTCAGGAAAAAACGCATACGCCCTTTTTGGCCAACCAAGCAACCTGGAAAGGCAAATCAGCGCTACAAAGAAGTCTCGCTTCCCATCGGTCAAAAGGGTCATGCTGCAAAAAGTGTCAAAACCAGAAATGCAGGACAGGCCATGGAGAAATGACAGCCTTGCTACGCTGATGGGCGGGATGTAAATTGCCAACAGCCACTCTGGAGTAGTATACGGTGTGTCCTGAAACATCGAAAAAACACAGCTTAGGGAGCATAGGGCACGTCCACTCATGGGCGTATAAATTGGGAAAACTAAAAATCAGCAAGACACAGGCACCCCAATGTTTAGGGCTGCTCTGTTGACAAGAACCTCCACTTCATGACACCTTAAATATCCCAGGAAAGAGAAAAATGGATAAAGAAGTTGTGGTCCTTATGTACAATGGAATATCACTCAGACATGAAATCAATGTCATAAGGCTAGTAGAAGCAAGATGAGTGGATTTAGGTACGACGATTCTAAGTGAAATAAGTCACACAGAAATAGACACTTATCATAAGCTATCACTTAGAGAGGGAATGTAAAAACCGCTACACTTGAACTGAATTACAAAACGGAACAGAGTCACACGTTTAGAAAACACAGTATGGCTGCTTAACGGGAAAGGTGAGGTGGGGTGATGCATAAAACAAGGGTTTCAAATTCCCTCAGATACCGTTCCATACACCCAATATGTAATAGACAAGACCTACTCCTTGCTCAGTGAACTGGACTCAACACCCCCTATTCACCGCACAAGAATATATGTGACTAGTAAGAATCTTAAAACCTATGTATTGATATCTGTCTGGAAGTGAGTCAAGTGGGTGTAAAGCCGCATAAACACAGCCGTGAAAAGCAGCTAAACCCCATTATAAAAATAAATTACTTTTAAAAACCCGTAAAAGTAAGACAGTGAAAGAGAGAAAAATTCTTACAAAATTCTTTCAGAGGCTGTGATGCAACCTGGATTGACCATATCTAGACCCACAGCTGGATGAGACATAAGGGGGGACACTCTTGGGGCTGAAAGGTTGGGTGAGGTTGGGTG
This sequence comes from Eschrichtius robustus, assembly GCF_028021215.1. NCBI lineage: Eukaryota > Metazoa > Chordata > Mammalia > Artiodactyla > Eschrichtiidae > Eschrichtius > Eschrichtius robustus. Next base: position 761,947 of record NW_027175224.1, read on the forward strand.
AGCAAACGCAGACCCTTTAAAGTAATACTGCGTGGTACCCATCCCATGGGTCCCAAATCTCCAGGTTCAAGGGCATCTTCCTACATCGAAAACATGCATGAGAAACCCAGAAGATGGTACACCGTGTGATTTTGAAAGGTTTCTAATACGCACCTCATTTCTCATCTCCTTGTGCTCGGGTTCGCCTTTCCAGCTACTTTACTAGCAATCTCCCTAGTTGGAGAATCAGCACCTTTAAGCTCCTGTTCCCTACAGGTTGCAATTTGTCCTGAGGATGAACGGGAAGAGGGGCAACCAATGAGAGACTAGATCTAGGTGTTTGGACAGGCACAGGTCACTCTATTTTCCCATCAGGAAGAAGAATTAACCACAGGCTCAGCCTGCCGCCCAGAAGCAGAATAGGTCCTGAGGCAATCCCGCGCTTTTGCGGCCAGCTCCCAAAAAAGCGAGTTGAAAAATGGAGCTCAGGGACACTGCAATTCACAAACCCGCAGAGTTATAAATGATAACTCTCATCCACAGATATATTGAGGGAAGGCAACGAAGAGGATTTGAAAGCAAGGCAGAATTGCAGGAAACAGATTTCAGGAGGTAGATTCTAAACGCCTTTAAAGCACATGAAAAGCGACAAAACGTCGAGAATGATGCCCTTGGCCAAAAAGGGCGTATGCGTTTTTTCCTGAATATATTCAGGAAAAAACGCATACGCCCTTTTTGGCCAACCAAGCAACCTGGAAAGGCAAATCAGCGCTACAAAGAAGTCTCGCTTCCCATCGGTCAAAAGGGTCATGCTGCAAAAAGTGTCAAAACCAGAAATGCAGGACAGGCCATGGAGAAATGACAGCCTTGCTACGCTGATGGGCGGGATGTAAATTGCCAACAGCCACTCTGGAGTAGTATACGGTGTGTCCAGAAACATCGAAAAAACACAGCTTAGGGAGCATAGGGCACGTCCACTCATGGGCGTATAAATTGGGAAAACTAAAAATCAGCAAGACACAGGCACCCCAATGTTTAGGGCTGCTCTGTTGACAAGAACCTCCACTTCATGACACCTTAAATATCCCAGGAAAGAGAAAAATGGATAAAGAAGTTGTGGTCCTTATGTACAAAGGAATATCACTCAGACATGAAATCAATGTCATAAGGCTAGTAGAAGCAAGATGAGTGGATTTAGGTACGACGATTCTAAGTGAAATAAGTCACACAGAAATAGACACTTATCATAAGCTATCACTTAGAGAGGGAATGTAAAAACCGCTACACTTGAACTGAATTACAAAACAGAACAGAGTCACACGTTTAGAAAACACACTATGGCTGCTTAACGGGAAAGGTGAGGTGGGGTGATGCATAAAACAAGGGTTTCAAATTCGCTCAGATACCGTTCCATACACCCAATATGTAATAGACAAGACCTACTCCTTGCTCAGTGAACTGGACTCAACACCCCCTATTCACCGCACAAGAATATATGTGACTAGTAAGAATCTTAAAACCTATGTATTGATATCTGTCTGGAAGTGAGTCAAGTGGGTGTAAAGCCGCATAAACACAGCCGTGAAAAGCAGCTAAACCCCATTATAAAAATAAATTACTTTTAAAAACCCGTAAAACAAAGACAGTGAAAGAGAGAGAAATTCTTACAAAATCCGTTCAGAGGCTGTGATGCAACCTGGATTGACCATATCTAGACCCACAGCTGGATGAAACATAAGGGTGGACACTCTTGGGGCTGAAAGGTTGGGTGAGCAAACGCAGACCCTTTAAAGTAATACTGCCTGGTACCCATCCCATGGGTCCCAAATCTCCAGGTTCAAGGGCATCTTCCTACATCGAAAACATGCATGAGAAACCCAGAAGATGGTACACCGTGTGATTTTGAAAGGTTTCTAATACGCACCTCATTTCTCATCTCCTTGTGCTCGGGTTCGCCATTCCAGCTAATTTACTAGCAATCTCCCTACTTGGAGAATCAGCACCTTTAAGCTCCTGTTCCCTACAGGTTGCAATTTGTCCTGAGGATGAACGGGAAGAGTGGCAACGAATGAGAGACTAGATCTAGGTGTTGGGACAGGCACAGGTCACTCTATTTTCCCATCGGGAAGAAGAATTAACCACAGGCTCAGCCTGCCGCCCAGAAGCATAATAGGGCCTGAGGCAATCCCGCACTTTTGCGGCCAGCTCCCAAAAAAGCCAGTTGAAAAATGGAGCTCAGGGACACTGCCATTCACAAACCTGCTGAGTTATAAATGATAACTCTCATCCACAGATATATTGAGGGAAGGCAACGAAGAGGATTTGAAAGCAAGGCAGAATTGCAGGAAACAGATTTCAGGAGGTAGATTCGAATCGCCTTTTAAGCACATGAAAAGCGGCAAAACGTCGAGAATGATGCCCTTGGCCAAAAAGGGCGTATGCGTTTTTTCCTGAATATATTCAGGAAAAAACGCATACGCCCTTTTTGGCCAACCAAGCAACCTGGAAAGGCAAATCAGCGCTACAAAGAAGTCTCGCTTCCCATCGGTCAAAAGGGTCATGCTGCAAAAAGTGTCAAAACCAGAAATGCAGGACAGGCCATGGAGAAATGGCAGCCTTGCTACGCTGATGGACGGGATGTAAATTGCCAACAGTCACTCTGGAGAAGTGTACGGTGTGTCCTGAAACATTGAAAAAACACAGCTTAGGGAGCATAGGGCACGTCCACTCATGGGCGTATAAATTGGGAAAACTAAAAATCAGCAAGACACAGGCACCCCAAAGTTTAGGGCTGCTCTGTTGACAAGAACCTCCACTTCATGACACCTTAAATATCCCAGGAAAGAGAAAAATGGATAAAGAAGTTGTGGTCCTTATGTACAATGGAATATCACTCAGACATGAAATCAATGTCATAAGGCTAGTAGAAGCAAGATGAGTGGATTTAGGTACGACGATTCTAAGTGAAATAAGTCACACAGAAATAGACACTTATCATAAGCTATCACTTATAGAGGGAATGTAAAAACCGCTACACTTGAACTGAATTACAAAACAGAACAGAGTCACACGTTTAGAAAACACACTATGGCTGCTTAACGGGAAAGGTGAGGTGGGGTGATGCATAAAACAAGGGTTTCAAATTCGCTCAGATACCGTTCCATACACCCAATATGTAATAGACAAGACCTACTCCTTGCTCAGTGAACTGGACTCAACACCCCCTATTCACCGCACAAGAATATATGTGACTAGTAAGAATCTTAAAACCTATGTATTGATATCTGTCTGGAAGTGAGTCAAGTGGGTGTAAAGCCGCATAAACACAGCCGTGAAAAGCAGCTAAACCCCATTATAAAAATAAATTACTTTTAAAAACCCGTAAAACAAAGACAGTGAAAGAGAGAGAAATTCTTACAAAATTCCTTCAGAGGGTGTGATGCAACCTGGATTGACCATATCTAGACACATAGCTGGATGAGACATATGGGTGGACACTCTTGGGGATGAAAGGTTGGGTGAGGTTGGGTGAGCAAACGCAGACCCTTTAAAGTAATACTGCTTGGTACCCATCCCATGGGTCCCAAATCTCCAGGTTCAAGGGCATCTTCCTACATCGAAAACATGCATGAGAAACCCAGAAGATGGTACACCGTGTGATTTTGAAAGGTTTCTAATACGCACCTCATTTCTCATCTCCTTGTGCACGGGTTCCCCTTTCCAGCTACTTTACTAGCAATCTCCCTACTTGGAGAATCAGCACCTTTAAGCTCCTGTTTCCTACAGGTTGCAATTTGTCCTAAGGATGAACGGGAAGAGGGGCAACCAATGATAGACTAGATCTAGGTGTTTGGACAGGCACAGGTCACTCTATTTTCCCATCAGGAAGAAGAATTAACCACAGGCTCAGCCTGCCGCCCAGAAGCAGAATAAGTCCTGAGGCAATCCCGCGCTTTTGCGGCCAGCTCCCAAAAAAGCGAGTTGAAAAATGGAGCTCAGGGACACTGCAATTCACAAACCCGCAGAGTTATAAATGATAACTCTCATCCACAGATATATTGAGGGAAGGCAACGAAGAGGATTTGAAAGCAAGGCAGAATTGCAGGAAACAGATTTCAGGAGGTAGATTCGAAACGCCTTTAAAGCACATGAAAAGCGGCAAAACGTCGAGAATGATGCCCTTGGGCAAAAAGGGCGTATGCGTTTTTTCCTGAATATATTCAGGAAAAAACGCATACGCCCTTTTTGGCCAACCAAGCAACCTGGAAAGGCAAATCAGCGCTACAAAGAAGTCTCGCTTCCCATCGGTCAAAAGGGTCATGCTGCAAAAAGTGTCAAAACCAGTAATGTAGGACAGGCCATGGAGAAATGACAGCCTTGCTACGCTGATGGGCGGGATGTAAATTGCCAACAGCCACTCTGGAGTAGTATACGGTGTGTCCTGAAACATGGAAAAAACACAGCTTAGGGAGCATAGGGCACGTCCACTCATGGGCGTATAAATTGGGAAAACTAAAAATCAGCAAGACACAGGCACCCCAAAGTTTAGGGCTGCTCTGTTGACAAGAACCTCCACTTCATGACACCTTAAATATCCCAGGAAAGAGAAAAATGGATAAAGAAGTTGTGGTCCTTATGTACAATGGAATATCACTCAGACATGAAATCAATGTCATAAGGCTAGTAGAAGCAAGATGAGTGGATTTAGGTACGACGATTCTAAGTGAAATAAGTCACACAGAAATAGACACTTATCATAAGCTATCACTTATAGAGGGAATGTAAAAACCGCTACACTTGAACTGAATTACAAAACAGAACAGAGTCACACGTTTAGAAAACACACTATGGCTGCTTAACGGGAAAGGTGAGGTGGGGTGATGCATAAAACAAGGGTTTCAAATTCGCTCAGATACCGTTCCATACACCCAATATGTAATAGACAAGACCTACTCCTTGCTCAGTGAACTGGACTCAACACCCCCTATTCACCGCACAAGAATATATGTGACTAGTAAGAATCTTAAAACCTATGTATTGATATCTGTCTGGAAGTGAGTCAAGTGGGTGTAAAGCCGCATAAACACAGCCGTGAAAAGCAGCTAAACCCCATTATAAAAATAAATTACTTTTAAAAACCCGTAAAACAAAGACAGTGAAAGAGAGAGAAATTCTTACAAAATTCGTTCAGAGGGTGTGATGCAACCTGGATTGACCATATCTAGACCCACAGCTGGATGAGACATAAGGGGGGACACTCTTGGGGCTGAAAGGCTGGGTGAGGTTGGGTGAGCAAACGCAGACCCTTTAAAGTAATACTGCGTGGTACCCATCCCATGGGTCCCAAATCTCCAGGTTCAAGGGCATCTTCCTACATCGAAAACATGCATGAGAAACCCAGAAGATGGTACACCATATGATTTTGAAAGGTTTCTAATACGCACCTCATTTCTCATCTCCTTGTGCTCGGGTTCGCCTTTCCAGCTACTTTACTAGCAATCTCCCTACTGGGAGAATCAGCACCTTTAAGCTCCTGTTCCCTACAGGTTGCAATTTGTCCTGAGGATGAACGGGAAGAGGGGCAACCAATGAGAGACTAGATCTAGGTGTTGGGACAGGCACAGGTCACTCTATTTTCCCATCAGGAAGAAGAATTAACCACAGGCTCAGCCTGCCGCCCAGAAGCAGAATAGGGCCTGAGGCAATCCCGCGCTTTTGCGGCCAGCTCCCAAAAAAGCGAGTTGAATAATGGAGCTCAGTGACACTGCAATTCACAAACCCGCAGAGTTATAAATGATAACTCTCATCCACAGATATATTGAGGGAAGGCAACGAAGAGGATTTGAAAGCAAGGCAGTTTTGCAGGAAACAGATTTCAGGAGGTAGATTCGAAACGCCATTAAAGCACATGAAAAGCGGCAAAACGTCGAGAATGATGCCCTTGGCCAAAAAGGGCTTATGCGTTTTTTCCTGAATATATTCAGGAAAAAACGCATACGCCCTTTTTGGCCAACCAAGCAACCTGGAAAGGCAAATCAGCGCTACAAAGAAGTCTCGCTTCCCATCGGTCAAAAGGGTCATGCTGCAAAAAGTGTCAAAACCAGAAATGCAGGACAGGCCATGGAGAAATGACAGCCTTGCTACGCTGATGGGCGGGATGTAAATTGCCAACAGCCACTCTGGAGTAGTATACGGTGTGTCCTGAAACATCGAAAAAACACAGCTTAGGGAGCATAGGGCACGTCCACTCATGGGCGTATAAATTGGGAAAACTAAAAATCAGCAAGACACAGGCACCCCAATGTTTAGGGCTGCTCTGTTGACAAGAACCTCCACTTCATGACACCTTAAATATCCCAGGAAAGAGAAAAATGGATAAAGAAGTTGTGGTCCTTATGTACAATGGAATATCACTCAGACATGAAATCAATGTCATAAGGCTAGTAGAAGCAAGATGAGTGGATTTAGGTACGACGATTCTAAGTGAAATAAGTCACACAGAAATAGACACTTATCATAAGCTATCACTTATAGAGGGAATGTAAAAACCGCTACACTTGAACTGAATTACAAAACAGAACAGAGTCACACGTTTAGAAAACACACTATGGCTGCTTAACGGGAAAGGTGAGGTGGGGTGATGCATAAAACAAGGGGTTCAAATTCGCTCAGATACCGTTCCATACACCCAATATGTAATAGACAACACCTACTCCTTGCTCAGTGAACTGGACTCAACACCCCCTATTCACCGCACAAGAATATATGTGACTAGTAAGAATCTTAAAACCTATGTATTGATATCTGTCTGGAAGTGAGTCAAGTGGGTGTAAAGCCGCATAAACGCAGCCGTGAAAAGCAGCTAAACCCCATTATAAAAATAAATTACTTTTAAAAACCCGTAAAACAAAGACAGTGTAAGAGAGAGAAATTCTTACAAAATTCGTTCAGAGGCTGTGATGCAACCTGGATTGACCATATCTAGACCCACAGCTGGATGAGACATAAGGGTGGACACTCTTGGGGCTGAAAGGTTGGGTGAGGTTGGGTGAGCAAACGCAGACCCTTTAAAGTAATACTGCGTGGTACCCATCCCATGGGTCCCAAATCTCCAGGTTCAAGGGCATCTTCCTACATCGAAAACATGCATGAGAAACCCAGAAGATGGTACACTGTGTGATTTTGAAAGGTTTCTAAAACGCACCTCATTTCTCATCCCCTTGTGCTCGGGTTTGCCTTTCCAGCTACTTTACTAGCAATCTCCCTACTTGGAGAATCAGCACCTTTAAGCTCCTGTTCCCTACAGGTTGCAATTTGTCCTGAGGATGAACGGGAAGAGGGGCAACCAATGAGAGACTAGATCTAGGTGTTGGGACAGGCACAGGTCACTCTATTTTCCCATCAGGAAGAAGAATTAACCACAGGCTCAGCCTGCCGCCAGGAACCAGAATAGGGCCTGAGGCAATCACGTGCTTTTGCGGCCAGCTCCCAAAAAAGACAGTTGAAAAATGGAGCTCAGGGGAACTGCCATTCACAAACCTGCTGAATTATAAATGATAACTCTCGTCCACAAATATATTGAGGGAAGGCAACGAAGAGGATTTGAAAGCAAGGCAGAATTGCAGGAAACAGATTTCAGGAGGTAGATTCGAAACGCCTTTAAAGCACATGAAAAGCGGCAAAACGTCGACAATGATGCCCTTGGCCAAAAAGGGCGTATGCGTTTTTTCCTGAATATATTCAGGAAAAAACGCTTACGCCCTTTTTGGCCAACCAAGCAACCTGGAAAGGCAAATCAGCGCTACAAAGAAGTCTCGCTTCCCATCGGTCAAAAGGGTCATGCTGCAAAAAGTGTCAAAACCAGAAATGCAGGACAGGCCATGGAGAAATGAGAGCCTTGCTACGCTGATGGGCGGGATGTAAATTGCCAACAGCCACTCTGGAGTAGTATACGGTGTGTTCTGAAACATCGAAAAAACACAGCTTAGGGAGCATAGGGCACGTCCACTCATGGGCGTATAAATTGGGAAAACTAAAAATCAGCAAGACACAGGCACCCCAATGTTTAGGGCTGCTCTGTTGACAAGAACCTCCACTTCATGACACCTTAAATATCCCAGGAAAGAGAAAAATGGATAAAGAAGTTGTGGTCCTTATGTACAATGGAATATCACTCAGACATGAAATCAATGTCATAAGGCTAGTAGAAGCAAGATGAGTGGATTTAGGTACGACGATTCTAAGTGAAATAAGTCACACAGAAATAGACACTTATCATAAGCTATCACTTATAGAGGGAATGTAAAAACCGCTACACTTGAACTGAATTACAAAACAGAACAGAGTCACACGTTTAGAAAACACACTATGGCTGCTTAACGGGAAAGGTGAGGTGGGGTGATGCATAAAACAAGGGTTTCAAATTCGCTCAGATACCGTTCCATACACCCAATATGTAATAGACAAGACCTACTCCTTGCTCAGTGAACTGGACTCAACACCCCCTATTCACCGCACAAGAATATATGTGACTAGTATGACTCTTAAAACCTATGTATTGATATCTGTCTGGAAGTGAGTCAAGTGGGTGTAAAGCCGCATAAACACAGCCGTGAAAAGCAGCTAAACCCCATTATAAAAATAAATTACTTTTAAAAACCCGTAAAACAAAGACAGTGAAAGAGAGAGAAATTCTTACAAAATTCGTTCAGAGGCTGTGATGCAACCTGGATTGACCATATCTAGACCCACAGCTGGATGAGACATAAGGGGGGACACTCTTGGGGCTGAAAGGCTGGGTGAGGTTGGGTGAGCAAACGCAGACCCTTTAAAGTAATACTGCGTGGTACCCATCCCATGGGTCCCAAATCTCCAGGTTCAAGGGCATCTTCCTACATCGAAAACATGCATGAGAAACCCAGAAGATGGTACACCATATGATTTTGAAAGGTTTCTAATACGCACCTCATTTCTCATCTCCTTGTGCTCGGGTTCGCCTTTCCAGCTACTTTACTAGCAATCTCCCTACTTGGAGAATCAGCACCTTTAAGCTCCTGTTCCCTACAGGTTGCAATTTGTCCTGAGGATGAACGGGAAGAGGGGCAACCAATGAGAGACTAGATCTAGGTGTTGGGACAGGCACAGGTCACTCTATTTTCCCATCAGGAAGAAGAATTAACCACAGGCTCAGCCTGCCGCCCAGAAGCAGAATAGGGCCTGAGGCAATCCCGTGCTTTTGCGGCCAGCTCCCAAAAAAGCGAGTTGAATAATGGAGCTCAGGGACACTGCAATTCACAAACCCGCAGAGTTATAAATGATAACTCTCATCCACAGATATATTGAGGGAAGGCAACGAAGAGGATTTGAAAGCAAGGCAGAATTGCAGGAAACAGATTTCAGGAGGTAGATTCGAAACGCCATTAAAGCACATGAAAAGCGGCAAAACGTCGAGAATGATGCCCTTGGCCAAAAAGGGCGTATGCGTTTTTTCCTGAATATATTCAGGAAAAAACGCATACGCCCTTTTTGGCCAACCAAGCAACCTGGAAAGGCAAATCAGCGCTACAAAGAAGTCTCGCTTCCCATCGGTCAAAAGGGTCATGCTGCAAAAAGTGTCAAAACCAGAAATGCAGGACAGGCCATGGAGAAATGACAGCCTTGCTACGCTGATGGGCGGGATGTAAATTGCCAACAGCCACTCTGGAGTAGTATACGGTGTGTCCTCAAACATCGAAAAAACACAGCTTAGGGAGCATAGGGCACGTCCACTCATGGGCGTATAAATTGGGAAAACTATAAATCAGCAAGACACAGGCACCCCAATGTTTAGGGCTGCTCTGTTGACAAGAACCTCCACTTCATGACACCTTAAATATCCCAGGAAAGAGAAAAATGGATAAAGAAGTTGTGGTCCTTATGTACAATGGAATATCACTCAGACATGAAATCAATGTCATAAGGCTAGTAGAAGCAAGATGAGTGGATTTAGGTACGACGATTCTAAGTGAAATAAGTCACACAGAAATAGACACTTATCATAAGCTATCACTTATAGAGGGAATGTAAAAACCGCTACACTTGAACTGAATTACAAAACAGAACAGAGTCACACGTTTAGAAAACACACTATGGCTGCTTAACGGGAAAGGTGAGGTGGGGTGATGCATAAAACAAGGGTTTCAAATTCGCTCAGATACCGTTCCATACACCCAATATGTAATAGACAAGACCTACTCCTTGCTCAGTGAACTGGACTCAACACCCCCTATTCACCGCACAAGAATATATGTGACTAGTAATAATCTTTAAACCTATGTATTGATATCTGTCTGGAAGTGAGTCAAGTGGGTGTAAAGCCGCATAAACACAGCCGTGAAAAGCAGCTAAACCCCATTATAAAAATAAATTACTTTTAAAAACCCGTAAACCAAAGACAGTGAAAGAGAGAGAAATTCTTACAAAATTCGTTCAGAGGCTGTGATGCAACCTGGATTGACCATATCTAGACCCACAGCTGGATGAGAAATAAGGGTGGACACTCTTGGGGCTGAAAGGTTGGGTGAGGTTGGGTGAGCAAACGCAGACCCTTTAAAGTAACACTGCTTGGTACCCATCCCATGGGTCCCAAATCTCCAGGTTCAAGGGCATCTTCCTACATCGAAAACATGCATGAGAAACCCAGAAGATGGTACACTGTGTGATTTTGAAAGGTTTCTAAAACGCACCTCATTTCTCATCCCCTTGTGCTCGGGTTCGCCTTTCCAGCTACTTTACTAGCAATCTCCCTACTTGGAGAATCAGCACCTTTAAGCTCCTGTTCCCTACAGGTTGCAATTTGTCCTGAGGATGAACGGGAAGAGGGGCAACCAATGAGAGACTAGATCTAGGTGATGGGACAGGCACAGGTCACTCTATTTTCCCATCAGGAAGAAGAATTAACCACAGGCTCAGCCTGCGGCCCAGAAGCAGAATAGGGCCTGAGGCAATCCCGCGCTTTTGCGGCCAGCTCCCAAAAAAGCGAGTTGAAAAATGGAGCTCAGGGACACTGCAATTCACAAACCCGCAGAGTTATAAATGATAACTCTCATCCACAGATATATTGAGGGAAGGCAACGAAGAGGATCTGAAAGGAAGGCAGAATTGCAGGAAACAGATTTCAGGAGGTAGATTCGAAACGCCTTTAAAGCACATGAAAAGCGGCAAAACGTCGAGAATGATGCCCTTGGCCAAAAAGGGCGTATGCGTTTTTTCCTGAATATATTCAGGAAAAAACGCATATGCCCTTTTTGGCCCACCAAGCAACCTGGAAAGGCAAATCAGCGCTACAAAGAAGTCTCGCTTCCCATCGGTCAAAAGGGTCATGCTGCAAAAAGTGTCAAAACCAGAAATGCAGGACAGGCCATGGAGAAATGGCAGCCTTGCTACGCTGATGGGCGGGATGTAAATTGCCAACAGCCACTCTGGAGTAGTGTACGGTGTGTCCTGAAACATCGAAAAAACACAGCTTAGGGAGCATAGGGCACGTCCACTCATGGGCGTATAAATTGGGAAAACTAAAAATCAGCAAGACACAGGCACCCCAATGTTTAGGGCTGCTCTGTTGACAAGAACCTCCACTTCATGACACCTTAAATATCCCAGGAAAGAGAAAAATGGATAAAGAAGTTGTGGTCCTTATGTACAATGGAATATCACTCAGACATGAAATCAATGTCATAAGGCTAGTAGAAGCAAGATGAGTGGATTTAGGTACGACGATTCTAAGTGAAATAAGTCACACAGAAATAGACACTTATCATAAGCTATCACTTATAGAGGGAATGTAAAAACCGCTACACTTGAACTGAATTACAAAACAGAACAGAGTCACACGTTTAGAAAACACACTATGGCTGCTTAACGGGAAAGGTGAGGTGGGGTGATGCATAAAACAAGGGGTTCAAATTCGCTCAGATACCGTTCCATACACCCAATATGTAATAGACAACACCTACTCCTTGCTCAGTGAACTGGACTCAACACCCCCTATTCACCGCACAAGAATATATGTGACTAGTAAGAATCTTAAAACCTATGTATTGATATCGGTCTGGAAGTGAGTCAAGTGGGTGTAAAGCCGCATAAACGCAGCCGTGAAAAGCAGCTAAACCCCATTATAAAAATAAATTACTTTTAAAAACCCGTAAAACAAAGACAGTGAAAGAGAGAGAAATTCTTACAAAATTCGTTCAGAGGCTGTGATGCAACCTGGATTGACCATATCTAGACCCACAGCTGGATGAGACATAAGGGTGGACACTCTTGGGGCTGAAAGGTTGGGTGAGGTTGGGTGAGCAAACGCAGACCCTTTAAAGTAATACTGCCTGGTACCCATCCCATGGGTCCCAAATCTCCAGGTTCAAGGGCATCTTCCTACATCGAAAACATGCATGAGAAACCCAGAAGATGGTACACCGTGTGATTTTGAAAGGTTTCTAATACGCACCTCATTTCTCATCTCCTTGTGCTCGGGTTCGCCTTTCCAGCTACTTTACTAGCAATCTCCCTACTTGGAGAATCAGCACCTTTAAGCTCCTGTTCCCTACAGGTTGCAATTTGTCCTGAGGATGAACGGGAAGAGGGGCAACCAATGAGAGACTAGATCTAGGTGTTGGGACAGGCACAGGTCACTCTATTTTCCCATCAGGAAGAAGAATTAACCACAGGCTCAGCCTGCCGCCAGGAACCAGAATAGGGCCTGAGGCAATCCCGTGCTTTTGCGGCCAGCTCCCAAAAAAGACAGTTGAAAAATGGAGCTCAGGGGAACTGCCATTCACAAACCTGCTGAATTATAAATGATAACTCTCGTCCACAAATATATTGAGGGAAGGCAACGAAGAGGATTTGAAAGCAAGGCAGAATTGCAGGAAACAGATTTCAGGAGGTAGATTCGAAACGCCTTTAAAGCACATGAAAAGCGGCAAAACGTCGAGAATGATGCCCTTGGCCAAAAAGGGCGTATGCGTTTTTTCCTGAATATATTCAGGAAAAAACGCTTACGCCCTTTTTGGCCAACCAAGCAACCTGGAAAGGCAAATCAGCGCTACAAAGAAGTCTCGCTTCCCATCGGTCAAAAGGGTCATGCTGCAAAAAGTGTCAAAACCAGAAATGCAGGACAGGCCATGGAGAAATGAGAGCCTTGCTACGCTGATGGGCGGGATGTAAATTGCCAACAGCCACTCTGGAGTAGTATACGGTGTGTTCTGAAACATCGAAAAAACACAGCTTAGGGAGCATAGGGCACGTCCACTCATGGGCGTATAAATTGGGAAAACTAAAAATCAGCAAGACACAGGCACCCCAATGTTTAGGGCTGCTCTGTTGACAAGAACCTCCACTTCATGACACCTTAAATATCCCAGGAAAGAGAAAAATGGATAAAGAAGTTGTGGTCCTTATGTACAATGGAATATCACTCAGAAATGAAATCAATGTCATAAGGCTAGTAGAAGCAAGATGAGTGGATTTAGGTACGACGATTCTAAGTGAAATAAGTCACACAGAAATAGACACTTATCATAAGCTATCACTTATAGAGGGAATGTAAAAACCGCTACACTTGAACTGAATTACAAAACAGAACAGAGTCACACGTTTAGAAAACACACTATGGCTGCTTAACGGGAAAGGTGAGGTGGGGTGATGCATAAAACAAGGGTTTCAAATTCGCTCAGATACCGTTCCATACACCCAATATGTAATAGACAAGACCTACTCCTTGCTCAGTGAACTGGACTCAAAACCCCCTATTCACCGCACAAGAATATATGTGACTAGTAAGAATCTTAAAACCTATGTATTGATATCTGTCTGGAAGTGAGTCAAGTGGGTGTAAAGCCGCATAAACACAGCCGTGAAAAGCAGCTAAACCCCATTATAAAAATAAATTACTTTTAAAAACCCGTAAAACAAAGACAGTGAAAGAGAGAGAAATTCTTACAAAATTCGTTCAGAGGCTGTGATGCAACCTGGATTGACCATATCTAGACCCACAGCTGGATGAGACATAAGGGGGGACACTCTTGGGGCTGAAAGGCTGGGTGAGGTTGGGTGAGCAAACGCAGACCCTTTAAAGTAATACTGCGTGGTACCCATCCCATGGGTCCCAAATCTCCAGGTTCAAGGGCATCTTCCTACATCGAAAACATGCATGAGAAACCCAGAAGATGGTACACCATATGATTTTGAAAGGTTTCTAATACGCACCTCATTTCTCATCTCCTTGTGCTCGGGTTCGCCTTTCCAGCTACTTTACTAGCAATCTCCCTACTTGGAGAATCAGCACCTTTAAGCTCCTGTTCCCTACAGGTTGCAATTTGTCCTGAGGATGAACGGGAAGAGGGGCAACCAATGAGAGACTAGATCTAGGTGTTGGGACAGGCACAGGTCACTCTATTTTCCCATCAGGAAGAAGAATTAACCACAGGCTCAGCCTGCCGCCCAGAAGCAGAATAGGGCCTGAGGCAATCCCGCGCTTTTGCGGCCAGCTCCCAAAAAAGCGAGTTGAATAATGGAGCTCAGGGACACTGCAATTCACAAACCCGCAGAGTTATAAATGATAACTCTCATCCACAGATATATTGAGGGAAGGCAACGAAGAGGATTTGAAAGCAAGGCAGAATTGCAGGAAACAGATTTCAGGAGGTAGATTCGAAACGCCATTAAAGCACATGAAAAGCGGCAAAACGTCGAGAATGATGCCCTTGGCCAAAAAGGGCGTATGCGTTTTTTCCTGAATATATTCAGGAAAAAACGCATACGCCCTTTTTGGCCAACCAAGCAACCTGGAAAGGCAAATCAGCGCTACAAAGAAGTCTCGCTTCCCATCGGTCAAAAGGGTCATGCTGCAAAAAGTGTCAAAACCAGAAATGCAGGACAGGCCATGGAGAAATGGCAGCCTTGCTACGCTGATGGGTGGGATGTAAATTGCCAACAGCCACTCTGGAGTAGTGTACGGTGTGTCCTGAAACATCGAAAAAACACAGCTTAGGGAGCATAGGGCACGTCCACTCATGGGCGTATAAATTGGGAAAACTAAAAATCAGCAAGACACAGGCACCCCAATGTTTAGGGCTGCTCTGTTGACAAGAACCTCCACTTCATGACACCTTAAATATCCCAGGAAAGAGAAAAAAGGATAAAGAAGTTGTGGTCCTTATGTACAATGGAATATCACTCAGACATGAAATCAATGTCATAAGGCTAGTAGAAGCAAGATGAGTGGATTTAGGTACGACGATTCTAAGTGAAATAAGTCACACAGAAATAGACACTTATCATAAGCTATCACTTATAGAGGGAATGTAAAAACCGCTACACTTGAACTGAATTACAAAACAGAACAGAGTCACACGTTTAGAAAACACACTAT
The DNA here is from genome assembly GCF_028021215.1 of Eschrichtius robustus. Taxonomy (NCBI): domain Eukaryota; kingdom Metazoa; phylum Chordata; class Mammalia; order Artiodactyla; family Eschrichtiidae; genus Eschrichtius; species Eschrichtius robustus. Next base: position 777,335 of record NW_027175224.1, read on the forward strand.
GGCTGCTTAACGGGAAAGGTGAGGTGGGGTGATGCATAAAACAAGGGGTTCAAATTCGCTCAGATACCGTTCCATACACCCAATATGTAATAGACAACACCTACTCCTTGCTCAGTGAACTGGACTCAACACCCCCTATTCACCGCACAAGAATATATGTGACTAGTAAGAATCTTAAAACCTATGTATTGATATCTGTCTGGAAGTGAGTCAAGTGGGTGTAAAGCCGCATAAACGCAGCCGTGAAAAGCAGCTAAACCCCATTATAAAAATAAATTACTTTTAAAAACCCGTAAAACAAAGACAGTGTAAGAGAGAGAAATTCTTACAAAATTCGTTCAGAGGCTGTGATGCAACCTGGATTGACCATATCTAGACCCACAGCTGGATGAGACATAAGGGTGGACACTCTTGGGGCTGAAAGGTTGGGTGAGGTTGGGTGAGCAAACGCAGACCCTTTAAAGTAATACTGCGTGGTACCCATCCCATGGGTCCCAAATCTCCAGGTTCAAGGGCATCTTCCTACATCGAAAACATGCATGAGAAACCCAGAAGATGGTACACTGTGTGATTTTGAAAGGTTTCTAAAACGCACCTCATTTCTCATCCCCTTGTGCTCGGGTTTGCCTTTCCAGCTACTTTACTAGCAATCTCCCTACTTGGAGAATCAGCACCTTTAAGCTCCTGTTCCCTACAGGTTGCAATTTGTCCTGAGGATGAACGGGAAGAGGGGCAACCAATGAGAGACTAGATCTAGGTGTTGGGACAGGCACAGGTCACTCTATTTTCCCATCAGGAAGAAGAATTAACCACAGGCTCAGCCTGCCGCCAGGAACCAGAATAGGGCCTGAGGCAATCACGTGCTTTTGCGGCCAGCTCCCAAAAAAGACAGTTGAAAAATGGAGCTCAGGGGAACTGCCATTCACAAACCTGCTGAATTATAAATGATAACTCTCGTCCACAAATATATTGAGGGAAGGCAACGAAGAGGATTTGAAAGCAAGGCAGAATTGCAGGAAACAGATTTCAGGAGGTAGATTCGAAACGCCTTTAAAGCACATGAAAAGCGGCAAAACGTCGACAATGATGCCCTTGGCCAAAAAGGGCGTATGCGTTTTTTCCTGAATATATTCAGGAAAAAACGCTTACGCCCTTTTTGGCCAACCAAGCAACCTGGAAAGGCAAATCAGCGCTACAAAGAAGTCTCGCTTCCCATCGGTCAAAAGGGTCATGCTGCAAAAAGTGTCAAAACCAGAAATGCAGGACAGGCCATGGAGAAATGAGAGCCTTGCTACGCTGATGGGCGGGATGTAAATTGCCAACAGCCACTCTGGAGTAGTATACGGTGTGTTCTGAAACATCGAAAAAACACAGCTTAGGGAGCATAGGGCACGTCCACTCATGGGCGTATAAATTGGGAAAACTAAAAATCAGCAAGACACAGGCACCCCAATGTTTAGGGCTGCTCTGTTGACAAGAACCTCCACTTCATGACACCTTAAATATCCCAGGAAAGAGAAAAATGGATAAAGAAGTTGTGGTCCTTATGTACAATGGAATATCACTCAGACATGAAATCAATGTCATAAGGCTAGTAGAAGCAAGATGAGTGGATTTAGGTACGACGATTCTAAGTGAAATAAGTCACACAGAAATAGACACTTATCATAAGCTATCACTTATAGAGGGAATGTAAAAACCGCTACACTTGAACTGAATTACAAAACAGAACAGAGTCACACGTTTAGAAAACACACTATGGCTGCTTAACGGGAAAGGTGAGGTGGGGTGATGCATAAAACAAGGGTTTCAAATTCGCTCAGATACCGTTCCATACACCCAATATGTAATAGACAAGACCTACTCCTTGCTCAGTGAACTGGACTCAACACCCCCTATTCACCGCACAAGAATATATGTGACTAGTAAGACTCTTAAAACCTATGTATTGATATCTGTCTGGAAGTGAGTCAAGTGGGTGTAAAGCCGCATAAACACAGCCGTGAAAAGCAGCTAAACCCCATTATAAAAATAAATTACTTTTAAAAACCCGTAAAACAAAGACAGTGAAAGAGAGAGAAATTCTTACAAAATTCGTTCAGAGGCTGTGATGCAACCTGGATTGACCATATCTAGACCCACAGCTGGATGAGACATAAGGGGGGACACTCTTGGGGCTGAAAGGCTGGGTGAGGTTGGGTGAGCAAACGCAGACCCTTTAAAGTAATACTGCGTGGTACCCATCCCATGGGTCCCAAATCTCCAGGTTCAAGGGCATCTTCCTACATCGAAAACATGCATGAGAAACCCAGAAGATGGTACACCATATGATTTTGAAAGGTTTCTAATACGCACCTCATTTCTCATCTCCTTGTGCTCGGGTTCGCCTTTCCAGCTACTTTACTAGCAATCTCCCTACTTGGAGAATCAGCACCTTTAAGCTCCTGTTCCCTACAGGTTGCAATTTGTCCTGAGGATGAACGGGAAGAGGGGCAACCAATGAGAGACTAGATCTAGGTGTTGGGACAGGCACAGGTCACTCTATTTTCCCATCAGGAAGAAGAATTAACCACAGGCTCAGCCTGCCGCCCAGAAGCAGAATAGGGCCTGAGGCAATCCCGTGCTTTTGCGGCCAGCTCCCAAAAAAGCGAGTTGAATAATGGAGCTCAGGGACACTGCAATTCACAAACCCGCAGAGTTATAAATGATAACTCTCATCCACAGATATATTGAGGGAAGGCAACGAAGAGGATTTGAAAGCAAGGCAGAATTGCAGGAAACAGATTTCAGGAGGTAGATTCGAAACGCCATTAAAGCACATGAAAAGCGGCAAAACGTCGAGAATGATGCCCTTGGCCAAAAAGGGCGTATGCGTTTTTTCCTGAATATATTCAGGAAAAAACGCATACGCCCTTTTTGGCCAACCAAGCAACCTGGAAAGGCAAATCAGCGCTACAAAGAAGTCTCGCTTCCCATCGGTCAAAAGGGTCATGCTGCAAAAAGTGTCAAAACCAGAAATGCAGGACAGGCCATGGAGAAATGACAGCCTTGCTACGCTGATGGGCGGGATGTAAATTGCCAACAGCCACTCTGGAGTAGTATACGGTGTGTCCTGAAACATCGAAAAAACACAGCTTAGGGAGCATAGGGCACGTCCACTCATGGGCGTATAAATTGGGAAAACTATAAATCAGCAAGACACAGGCACCCCAATGTTTAGGGCTGCTCTGTTGACAAGAACCTCCACTTCATGACACCTTAAATATCCCAGGAAAGAGAAAAATGGATAAAGAAGTTGTGGTCCTTATGTACAATGGAATATCACTCAGACATGAAATCAATGTCATAAGGCTAGTAGAAGCAAGATGAGTGGATTTAGGTACGACGATTCTAAGTGAAATAAGTCACACAGAAATAGACACTTATCATAAGCTATCACTTATAGAGGGAATGTAAAAACCGCTACACTTGAACTGAATTACAAAACAGAACAGAGTCACACGTTTAGAAAACACACTATGGCTGCTTAACGGGAAAGGTGAGGTGGGGTGATGCATAAAACAAGGGTTTCAAATTCGCTCAGATACCGTTCCATACACCCAATATGTAATAGACAAGACCTACTCCTTGCTCAGTGAACTGGACTCAACACCCCCTATTCACCGCACAAGAATATATGTGACTAGTAATAATCTTTAAACCTATGTATTGATATCTGTCTGGAAGTGAGTCAAGTGGGTGTAAAGCCGCATAAACACAGCCGTGAAAAGCAGCTAAACCCCATTATAAAAATAAATTACTTTTAAAAACCCGTAAACCAAAGACAGTGAAAGAGAGAGAAATTCTTACAAAATTCGTTCAGAGGCTGTGATGCAACCTGGATTGACCATATCTAGACCCACAGCTGGATGAGAAATAAGGGTGGACACTCTTGGGGCTGAAAGGTTGGGTGAGGTTGGGTGAGCAAACGCAGACCCTTTAAAGTAACACTGCTTGGTACCCATCCCATGGGTCCCAAATCTCCAGGTTCAAGGGCATCTTCCTACATCGAAAACATGCATGAGAAACCCAGAAGATGGTACACTGTGTGATTTTGAAAGGTTTCTAAAACGCACCTCATTTCTCATCCCCTTGTGCTCGGGTTCGCCTTTCCAGCTACTTTACTAGCAATCTCCCTACTTGGAGAATCAGCACCTTTAAGCTCCTGTTCCCTACAGGTTGCAATTTGTCCTGAGGATGAACGGGAAGAGGGGCAACCAATGAGAGACTAGATCTAGGTGATGGGACAGGCACAGGTCACTCTATTTTCCCATCAGGAAGAAGAATTAACCACAGGCTCAGCCTGCGGCCCAGAAGCAGAATAGGGCCTGAGGCAATCCCGCGCTTTTGCGGCCAGCTCCCAAAAAAGCGAGTTGAAAAATGGAGCTCAGGGACACTGCAATTCACAAACCCGCAGAGTTATAAATGATAACTCTCATCCACAGATATATTGAGGGAAGGCAACGAAGAGGATCTGAAAGGAAGGCAGAATTGCAGGAAACAGATTTCAGGAGGTAGATTCGAAACGCCTTTAAAGCACATGAAAAGCGGCAAAACGTCGAGAATGATGCCCTTGGCCAAAAAGGGCGTATGCGTTTTTTCCTGAATATATTCAGGAAAAAACGCATATGCCCTTTTTGGCCCACCAAGCAACCTGGAAAGGCAAATCAGCGCTACAAAGAAGTCTCGCTTCCCATCGGTCAAAAGGGTCATGCTGCAAAAAGTGTCAAAACCAGAAATGCAGGACAGGCCATGGAGAAATGGCAGCCTTGCTACGCTGATGGGCGGGATGTAAATTGCCAACAGCCACTCTGGAGTAGTGTACGGTGTGTCCTGAAACATCGAAAAAACACAGCTTAGGGAGCATAGGGCACGTCCACTCATGGGCGTATAAATTGGGAAAACTAAAAATCAGCAAGACACAGGCACCCCAATGTTTAGGGCTGCTCTGTTGACAAGAACCTCCACTTCATGACACCTTAAATATCCCAGGAAAGAGAAAAATGGATAAAGAAGTTGTGGTCCTTATGTACAATGGAATATCACTCAGACATGAAATCAATGTCATAAGGCTAGTAGAAGCAAGATGAGTGGATTTAGGTACGACGATTCTAAGTGAAATAAGTCACACAGAAATAGACACTTATCATAAGCTATCACTTATAGAGGGAATGTAAAAACCGCTACACTTGAACTGAATTACAAAACAGAACAGAGTCACACGTTTAGAAAACACACTATGGCTGCTTAACGGGAAAGGTGAGGTGGGGTGATGCATAAAACAAGGGGTTCAAATTCGCTCAGATACCGTTCCATACACCCAATATGTAATAGACAAGACCTACTCCTTGCTCAGTGAACTGGACTCAACACCCCCTATTCACCACACAAGAATATATCTGACTAGTGAGAATCTTAAAACTTATGTATTGATATCTCTCTGGAAGTGAGTCAAGTGGGTGTAAAGCCGCATAAACACAGCCGTGAAAAGCAGCTAAACCCCATTATAAAAATAAATTACTTTTAAAATCCCGTAAAACAAAGACAGTGAAAGAGAGAGAAATTCTTACAAAATTCGTTCAGAGGCTGTGATGCAACCTGGATTGACCATATCTAGACCCACAGCTGGATGAGACATAAGGGGGGACACTCTTGGGGCTGAAAGGCTGGGTGAGGTTGGGTGAGCAAACGCAGACCCTTTAAAGTAATACTGCGTGGTACCCATCCCATGGGTCCCAAATCTCCAGGTTCAAGGGCATCTTCCTACATCGAAAACATGCATGAGAAACCCAGAAGATGGTACACCATATGATTTTGAAAGGTTTCTAATACGCACCTCATTTCTCATCTCCTTGTGCTCGGGTTCGCCTTTCCAGCTACTTTACTAGCAATCTCCCTACTTGGAGAATCAGCACCTTTAAGCTCCTGTTCCCTACAGGTTGCAATTTGTCCTGAGGATGAACGGGAAGAGGGGCAACCAATGAGAGACTAGATCTAGGTGTTGGGACAGGCACAGGTCACTCTATTTTCCCATCAGGAAGAAGAATTAACCACAGGCTCAGCCTGCCGCCCAGAAGCAGAATAGGGCCTGAGGCAATCCCGCGCTTTTGCGGCCAGCTCCCAAAAAAGCGAGTTGAATAATGGAGCTCAGGGACACTGCAATTCACAAACCCGCAGAGTTATAAATGATAACTCTCATCCACAGATATATTGAGGGAAGGCAACGAAGAGGATTTGAAAGCAAGGCAGAATTGCAGGAAACAGATTTCAGGAGGTAGATTCGAAACGCCATTAAAGCACATGAAAAGCGGCAAAACGTCGAGAATGATGCCCTTGGCCAAAAAGGGCGTATGCGTTTTTTCCTGAATATATTCAGGAAAAAACGCATACGCCCTTTTTGGCCAACCAAGCAACCTGGAAAGGCAAATCAGCGCTACAAAGAAGTCTCGCTTCCCATCGGTCAAAAGGGTCATGCTGCAAAAAGTGTCAAAACCAGAAATGCAGGACAGGCCATGGAGAAATGGCAGCCTTGCTACGCTGATGGGTGGGATGTAAATTGCCAACAGCCACTCTGGAGTAGTGTACGGTGTGTCCTGAAACATCGAAAAAACACAGCTTAGGGAGCATAGGGCACGTCCACTCATGGGCGTATAAATTGGGAAAACTAAAAATCAGCAAGACACAGGCACCCCAATGTTTAGGGCTGCTCTGTTGACAAGAACCTCCACTTCATGACACCTTAAATATCCCAGGAAAGAGAAAAAAGGATAAAGAAGTTGTGGTCCTTATGTACAATGGAATATCACTCAGACATGAAATCAATGTCATAAGGCTAGTAGAAGCAAGATGAGTGGATTTAGGTACGACGATTCTAAGTGAAATAAGTCACACAGAAATAGACACTTATCATAAGCTATCACTTATAGAGGGAATGTAAAAACCGCTACACTTGAACTGAATTACAAAACAGAACAGAGTCACACGTTTAGAAAACACACTATGGCTGCTTAACGGGAAAGGTGAGGTGGGGTGATGCATAAAACAAGGGGTTCAAATTCGCTCAGATACCGTTCCATACACCCAATATGTAATAGACAACACCTACTCCTTGCTCAGTGAACTGGACTCAACACCCCCTATTCACCGCACAAGAATATATGTGACTAGTAAGAATCTTAAAACCTATGTATTGATATCTGTCTGGAAGTGAGTCAAGTGGGTGTAAAGCCGCATAAACGCAGCCGTGAAAAGCAGCTAAACCCCATTATAAAAATAAATTACTTTTAAAAACCCGTAAAACAAAGACAGTGTAAGAGAGAGAAATTCTTACAAAATTCGTTCAGAGGCTGTGATGCAACCTGGATTGACCATATCTAGACCCACAGCTGGATGAGACATAAGGGTGGACACTCTTGGGGCTGAAAGGTTGGGTGAGGTTGGGTGAGCAAACGCAGACCCTTTAAAGTAATACTGCGTGGTACCCATCCCATGGGTCCCAAATCTCCAGGTTCAAGGGCATCTTCCTACATCGAAAACATGCATGAGAAACCCAGAAGATGGTACACTGTGTGATTTTGAAAGGTTTCTAAAACGCACCTCATTTCTCATCCCCTTGTGCTCGGGTTTGCCTTTCCAGCTACTTTACTAGCAATCTCCCTACTTGGAGAATCAGCACCTTTAAGCTCCTGTTCCCTACAGGTTGCAATTTGTCCTGAGGATGAACGGGAAGAGGGGCAACCAATGAGAGACTAGATCTAGGTGTTGGGACAGGCACAGGTCACTCTATTTTCCCATCAGGAAGAAGAATTAACCACAGGCTCAGCCTGCCGCCAGGAACCAGAATAGGGCCTGAGGCAATCACGTGCTTTTGCGGCCAGCTCCCAAAAAAGACAGTTGAAAAATGGAGCTCAGGGGAACTGCCATTCACAAACCTGCTGAATTATAAATGATAACTCTCGTCCACAAATATATTGAGGGAAGGCAACGAAGAGGATTTGAAAGCAAGGCAGAATTGCAGGAAACAGATTTCAGGAGGTAGATTCGAAACGCCTTTAAAGCACATGAAAAGCGGCAAAACGTCGACAATGATGCCCTTGGCCAAAAAGGGCGTATGCGTTTTTTCCTGAATATATTCAGGAAAAAACGCTTACGCCCTTTTTGGCCAACCAAGCAACCTGGAAAGGCAAATCAGCGCTACAAAGAAGTCTCGCTTCCCATCGGTCAAAAGGGTCATGCTGCAAAAAGTGTCAAAACCAGAAATGCAGGACAGGCCATGGAGAAATGAGAGCCTTGCTACGCTGATGGGCGGGATGTAAATTGCCAACAGCCACTCTGGAGTAGTATACGGTGTGTTCTGAAACATCGAAAAAACACAGCTTAGGGAGCATAGGGCACGTCCACTCATGGGCGTATAAATTGGGAAAACTAAAAATCAGCAAGACACAGGCACCCCAATGTTTAGGGCTGCTCTGTTGACAAGAACCTCCACTTCATGACACCTTAAATATCCCAGGAAAGAGAAAAATGGATAAAGAAGTTGTGGTCCTTATGTACAATGGAATATCACTCAGACATGAAATCAATGTCATAAGGCTAGTAGAAGCAAGATGAGTGGATTTAGGTACGACGATTCTAAGTGAAATAAGTCACACAGAAATAGACACTTATCATAAGCTATCACTTATAGAGGGAATGTAAAAACCGCTACACTTGAACTGAATTACAAAACAGAACAGAGTCACACGTTTAGAAAACACACTATGGCTGCTTAACGGGAAAGGTGAGGTGGGGTGATGCATAAAACAAGGGTTTCAAATTCGCTCAGATACCGTTCCATACACCCAATATGTAATAGACAAGACCTACTCCTTGCTCAGTGAACTGGACTCAACACCCCCTATTCACCGCACAAGAATATATGTGACTAGTAAGACTCTTAAAACCTATGTATTGATATCTGTCTGGAAGTGAGTCAAGTGGGTGTAAAGCCGCATAAACACAGCCGTGAAAAGCAGCTAAACCCCATTATAAAAATAAATTACTTTTAAAAACCCGTAAAACAAAGACAGTGAAAGAGAGAGAAATTCTTACAAAATTCGTTCAGAGGCTGTGATGCAACCTGGATTGACCATATCTAGACCCACAGCTGGATGAGACATAAGGGGGGACACTCTTGGGGCTGAAAGGCTGGGTGAGGTTGGGTGAGCAAACGCAGACCCTTTAAAGTAATACTGCGTGGTACCCATCCCATGGGTCCCAAATCTCCAGGTTCAAGGGCATCTTCCTACATCGAAAACATGCATGAGAAACCCAGAAGATGGTACACCATATGATTTTGAAAGGTTTCTAATACGCACCTCATTTCTCATCTCCTTGTGCTCGGGTTCGCCTTTCCAGCTACTTTACTAGCAATCTCCCTACTTGGAGAATCAGCACCTTTAAGCTCCTGTTCCCTACAGGTTGCAATTTGTCCTGAGGATGAACGGGAAGAGGGGCAACCAATGAGAGACTAGATCTAGGTGTTGGGACAGGCACAGGTCACTCTATTTTCCCATCAGGAAGAAGAATTAACCACAGGCTCAGCCTGCCGCCCAGAAGCAGAATAGGGCCTGAGGCAATCCCGTGCTTTTGCGGCCAGCTCCCAAAAAAGCGAGTTGAATAATGGAGCTCAGGGACACTGCAATTCACAAACCCGCAGAGTTATAAATGATAACTCTCATCCACAGATATATTGAGGGAAGGCAACGAAGAGGATTTGAAAGCAAGGCAGAATTGCAGGAAACAGATTTCAGGAGGTAGATTCGAAACGCCATTAAAGCACATGAAAAGCGGCAAAACGTCGAGAATGATGCCCTTGGCCAAAAAGGGCGTATGCGTTTTTTCCTGAATATATTCAGGAAAAAACGCATACGCCCTTTTTGGCCAACCAAGCAACCTGGAAAGGCAAATCAGCGCTACAAAGAAGTCTCGCTTCCCATCGGTCAAAAGGGTCATGCTGCAAAAAGTGTCAAAACCAGAAATGCAGGACAGGCCATGGAGAAATGACAGCCTTGCTACGCTGATGGGCGGGATGTAAATTGCCAACAGCCACTCTGGAGTAGTATACGGTGTGTCCTGAAACATCGAAAAAACACAGCTTAGGGAGCATAGGGCACGTCCACTCATGGGCGTATAAATTGGGAAAACTATAAATCAGCAAGACACAGGCACCCCAATGTTTAGGGCTGCTCTGTTGACAAGAACCTCCACTTCATGACACCTTAAATATCCCAGGAAAGAGAAAAATGGATAAAGAAGTTGTGGTCCTTATGTACAATGGAATATCACTCAGACATGAAATCAATGTCATAAGGCTAGTAGAAGCAAGATGAGTGGATTTAGGTACGACGATTCTAAGTGAAATAAGTCACACAGAAATAGACACTTATCATAAGCTATCACTTATAGAGGGAATGTAAAAACCGCTACACTTGAACTGAATTACAAAACAGAACAGAGTCACACGTTTAGAAAACACACTATGGCTGCTTAACGGGAAAGGTGAGGTGGGGTGATGCATAAAACAAGGGTTTCAAATTCGCTCAGATACCGTTCCATACACCCAATATGTAATAGACAAGACCTACTCCTTGCTCAGTGAACTGGACTCAACACCCCCTATTCACCGCACAAGAATATATGTGACTAGTAATAATCTTTAAACCTATGTATTGATATCTGTCTGGAAGTGAGTCAAGTGGGTGTAAAGCCGCATAAACACAGCCGTGAAAAGCAGCTAAACCCCATTATAAAAATAAATTACTTTTAAAAACCCGTAAACCAAAGACAGTGAAAGAGAGAGAAATTCTTACAAAATTCGTTCAGAGGCTGTGATGCAACCTGGATTGACCATATCTAGACCCACAGCTGGATGAGAAATAAGGGTGGACACTCTTGGGGCTGAAAGGTTGGGTGAGGTTGGGTGAGCAAACGCAGACCCTTTAAAGTAACACTGCTTGGTACCCATCCCATGGGTCCCAAATCTCCAGGTTCAAGGGCATCTTCCTACATCGAAAACATGCATGAGAAACCCAGAAGATGGTACACTGTGTGATTTTGAAAGGTTTCTAAAACGCACCTCATTTCTCATCCCCTTGTGCTCGGGTTCGCCTTTCCAGCTACTTTACTAGCAATCTCCCTACTTGGAGAATCAGCACCTTTAAGCTCCTGTTCCCTACAGGTTGCAATTTGTCCTGAGGATGAACGGGAAGAGGGGCAACCAATGAGAGACTAGATCTAGGTGATGGGACAGGCACAGGTCACTCTATTTTCCCATCAGGAAGAAGAATTAACCACAGGCTCAGCCTGCGGCCCAGAAGCAGAATAGGGCCTGAGGCAATCCCGCGCTTTTGCGGCCAGCTCCCAAAAAAGCGAGTTGAAAAATGGAGCTCAGGGACACTGCAATTCACAAACCCGCAGAGTTATAAATGATAACTCTCATCCACAGATATATTGAGGGAAGGCAACGAAGAGGATCTGAAAGGAAGGCAGAATTGCAGGAAACAGATTTCAGGAGGTAGATTCGAAACGCCTTTAAAGCACATGAAAAGCGGCAAAACGTCGAGAATGATGCCCTTGGCCAAAAAGGGCGTATGCGTTTTTTCCTGAATATATTCAGGAAAAAACGCATATGCCCTTTTTGGCCCACCAAGCAACCTGGAAAGGCAAATCAGCGCTACAAAGAAGTCTCGCTTCCCATCGGTCAAAAGGGTCATGCTGCAAAAAGTGTCAAAACCAGAAATGCAGGACAGGCCATGGAGAAATGGCAGCCTTGCTACGCTGATGGGCGGGATGTAAATTGCCAACAGCCACTCTGGAGTAGTGTACGGTGTGTCCTGAAACATCGAAAAAACACAGCTTAGGGAGCATAGGGCACGTCCACTCATGGGCGTATAAATTGGGAAAACTAAAAATCAGCAAGACACAGGCACCCCAATGTTTAGGGCTGCTCTGTTGACAAGAACCTCCACTTCATGACACCTTAAATATCCCAGGAAAGAGAAAAATGGATAAAGAAGTTGTGGTCCTTATGTACAATGGAATATCACTCAGACATGAAATCAATGTCATAAGGCTAGTAGAAGCAAGATGAGTGGATTTAGGTACGACGATTCTAAGTGAAATAAGTCACACAGAAATAGACACTTATCATAAGCTATCACTTATAGAGGGAATGTAAAAACCGCTACACTTGAACTGAATTACAAAACAGAACAGAGTCACACGTTTAGAAAACACACTATGGCTGCTTAACGGGAAAGGTGAGGTGGGGTGATGCATAAAACAAGGGGTTCAAATTCGCTCAGATACCGTTCCATACACCCAATATGTAATAGACAACACCTACTCCTTGCTCAGTGAACTGGACTCAACACCCCCTATTCACCGCACAAGAATATATGTGACTAGTAAGAATCTTAAAACCTATGTATTGATATCGGTCTGGAAGTGAGTCAAGTGGGTGTAAAGCCGCATAAACGCAGCCGTGAAAAGCAGCTAAAACCCATTATAAAAATAAATTACTTTTAAAAACCCGTAAAACAAAGACAGTGAAAGAGAGAGAAATTCTTACAAAATTCGTTCAGAGGCTGTGATGCAACCTGGATTGACCATATCTAGACCCACAGCTGGATGAGACATAAGGGTGGACACTCTTGGGGCTGAAAGGTTGGGTGAGGTTGGGTGAGCAAACGCAGACCCTTTAAAGTAATACTGCCTGGTACCCATCCCATGGGTCCCAAATCTCCAGGTTCAAGGGCATCTTCCTACATCGAAAACATGCATGAGAAACCCAGAAGATGGTACACCGTGTGATTTTGAAAGGTTTCTAATACGCACCTCATTTCTCATCTCCTTGTGCTCGGGTTCGCCTTTCCAGCTACTTTACTAGCAATCTCCCTACTTGGAGAATCAGCACCTTTAAGCTCCTGTTCCCTACAGGTTGCAATTTGTCCTGAGGATGAACGGGAAGAGGGGCAACCAATGAGAGACTAGATCTAGGTGTTGGGACAGGCACAGGTCACTCTATTTTCCCATCAGGAAGAAGAATTAACCACAGGCTCAGCCTGCCGCCAGGAACCAGAATAGGGCCTGAGGCAATCCCGTGCTTTTGCGGCCAGCTCCCAAAAAAGACAGTTGAAAAATGGAGCTCAGGGGAACTGCCATTCACAAACCTGCTGAATTATAAATGATAACTCTCGTCCACAAATATATTGAGGGAAGGCAACGAAGAGGATTTGAAAGCAAGGCAGAATTGCAGGAAACAGATTTCAGGAGGTAGATTCGAAACGCCTTTAAAGCACATGAAAAGCGGCAAAACGTCGAGAATGATGCCCTTGGCCAAAAAGGGCGTATGCGTTTTTTCCTGAATATATTCAGGAAAAAACGCTTACGCCCTTTTTGGCCAACCAAGCAACCTGGAAAGGCAAATCAGCGCTACAAAGAAGTCTCGCTTCCCATCGGTCAAAAGGGTCATGCTGCAAAAAGTGTCAAAACCAGAAATGCAGGACAGGCCATGGAGAAATGAGAGCCTTGCTACGCTGATGGGCGGGATGTAAATTGCCAACAGCCACTCTGGAGTAGTATACGGTGTGTTCTGAAACATCGAAAAAACACAGCTTAGGGAGCATAGGGCACGTCCACTCATGGGCGTATAAATTGGGAAAACTAAAAATCAGCAAGACACAGGCACCCCAATGTTTAGGGCTGCTCTGTTGACAAGAACCTCCACTTCATGACACCTTAAATATCCCAGGAAAGAGAAAAATGGATAAAGAAGTTGTGGTCCTTATGTACAATGGAATATCACTCAGACATGAAATCAATGTCATAAGGCTAGTAGAAGCAAGATGAGTGGATTTAGGTACGACGATTCTAAGTGAAATAAGTCACACAGAAATAGACACTTATCATAAGCTATCACTTATAGAGGGAATGTAAAAACCGCTACACTTGAACTGAATTACAAAACAGAACAGAGTCACACGTTTAGAAAACACACTATGGCTGCTTAACGGGAAAGGTGAGGTGGGGTGATGCATAAAACAAGGGTTTCAAATTCGCTCAGATACCGTTCCATACACCCAATATGTAATAGACAAGACCTACTCCTTGCTCAGTGAACTGGACTCAACACCCCCTATTCACCGCACAAGAATATATGTGACTAGTAAGAATCTTAAAACCTATGTATTGATATCTGTCTGGAAGTGAGTCAAGTGGGTGTAAAGCCGCATAAACACAGCCGTGAAAAGCAGCTAAACCCCATTATAAAAATAAATTACTTTTAAAAACCCGTAAAACAAAGACAGTGAAAGAGAGAGAAATTCTTACAAAATTCGTTCAGAGGCTGTGATGCAACCTGGATTGACCATATCTAGACCCACAGCTGGATGAGACATAAGGGGGGACACTCTTGGGGCTGAAAGGCTGGGTGAGGTTGGGTGAGCAAACGCAGACCCTTTAAAGTAATACTGCGTGGTACCCATCCCATGGGTCCCAAATCTCCAGGTTCAAGGGCATCTTCCTACATCGAAAACATGCATGAGAAACCCAGAAGATGGTACACCATATGATTTTGAAAGGTTTCTAATACGCACCTCATTTCTCATCTCCTTGTGCTCGGGTTCGCCTTTCCAGCTACTTTACTAGCAATCTCCCTACTTGGAGAATCAGCACCTTTAAGCTCCTGTTCCCTACAGGTTGCAATTTGTCCTGAGGATGAACGGGAAGAGGGGCAACCAATGAGAGACTAGATCTAGGTGTTGGGACAGGCACAGGTCACTCTATTTTCCCATCAGGAAGAAGAATTAACCACAGGCTCAGCCTGCCGCCCAGAAGCAGAATAGGGCCTGAGGCAATCCCGCGCTTTTGCGGCCAGCTCCCAAAAAAGCGAGTTGAATAATGGAGCTCAGGGACACTGCAATTCACAAACCCGCAGAGTTATAAATGATAACTCTCATCCACAGATATATTGAGGGAAGGCAACGAAGAGGATTTGAAAGCAAGGCAGAATTGCAGGAAACAGATTTCAGGAGGTAGATTCGAAACGCCATTAAAGCACATGAAAAGCGGCAAAACGTCGAGAATGATGCCCTTGGCCAAAAAGGGCGTATGCGTTTTTTCCTGAATATATTCAGGAAAAAACGCATACGCCCTTTTTGGCCAACCAAGCAACCTGGAAAGGCAAATCAGCGCTACAAAGAAGTCTCGCTTCCCATCGGTCAAAAGGGTCATGCTGCAAAAAGTGTCAAAACCAGAAATGCAGGACAGGCCATGGAGAAATGGCAGCCTTGCTACGCTGATGGGTGGGATGTAAATTGCCAACAGCCACTCTGGAGTAGTGTACGGTGTGTCCTGAAACATCGAAAAAACACAGCTTAGGGAGCATAGGGCACGTCCACTCATGGGCGTATAAATTGGGAAAACTAAAAATCAGCAAGACACAGGCACCCCAATGTTTAGGGCTGCTCTGTTGACAAGAACCTCCACTTCATGACACCTTAAATATCCCAGGAAAGAGAAAAAAGGATAAAGAAGTTGTGGTCCTTATGTACAATGGAATATCACTCAGACATGAAATCAATGTCATAAGGCTAGTAGAAGCAAGATGAGTGGATTTAGGTACGACGATTCTAAGTGAAATAAGTCACACAGAAATAGACACTTATCATAAGCTATCACTTATAGAGGGAATGTAAAAACCGCTACACTTGAACTGAATTACAAAACAGAACAGAGTCACACGTTTAGAAAACACACTATGGCTGCTTAACGGGAAAGGTGAGGTGGGGTGATGCATAAAACAAGGGTTTCAAATTCGCTCAGATACCGTTCCATACACCCAATATGTAATAGACAAGACCTACTCCTTGCTCAGTGAACTGGACTCAACACCCCCTATTCACCGCACAAGAATATATGTGACTAGTAAGAATCTTAAAACCTATGTATTGATATCTGTCTGGAAGTGAGTCCAGTGGGTGTAAAGCCGCATAAACACAGCCGTGAAAAGCAGCTAAACCCCATTATAAAAATAAATTACTTTTAAAAACCCGTAAAACAAAGACAGTGAAAGAGAGAGAAATTCTTACAAAATTCGTTCAGAGGGTGTGATGCAACCTGGATTGACCATATCTAGACCCACAGCTGGATGAGACATAAGGGTGGACAGTCTTGGGGCTGAAAGTTTGGGTGAGGTTGGGTGAGCAAACGCAGACCCTTTAAAGTAATACGGCCTGGTACCCATCCCATGGGTCCCAAATCTCCAGGTTCAAGGGCATCTTCCTACATCGAAAACATGCATGAGAAACCCAGAAGATGGTACACTGTGTGATTTTGAAAGGTTTCTAAAACGCACCTCATTTCTCATCCCCTTGTGCTCGGGTTTGCCTTTCCAGCTACTTTACTAGCAATCTCCCTACTTGGAGAATCAGCACCTTTAAGCTCCTGTTCCCTACAGGTTGCAATTTGTCCTGAGGATGAACGGGAAGAGGGGCAACCAATGAGAGACTAGATCTACGTGTTGGGACAGGCACAGGTCACTCTATTTTCCCATCAGGAAGAAGAATTAACCACAGGCTCAGCCTGCCGCCCAGAAGCAGAATAGGTCCTGAGGCAATCCCGCGCTTTTGCGGCCAGCTCCCAAAAAAGCGAGTTGAAAAATGGAGCTCAGGGACACTGCAATTCACAAACCCGCAGAGTTATAAATGATAACTCTCATCCACAGATATATTGAGGGAAGGCAACGAAGAGGATTTGAAAGCAAGGCAGAATTGCAGGAAACAGATTTCAGGAGGTAGATTCGAATCGCCTTTAAAGCACATGAAAAGCGGCAAAACGTCAACAATGATGCCCTTGGCCAAAAAGGGCGTATGCGTTTTTTCCTGAATATATTCAGGAAAAAACGCATACGCCCTTTTTGGCCAACCAAGCAACCTGGAAAGGCAAATCAGCGCTACAAAGAAGTCTCGCTTCCCATCGGTCAAAAGGGTCATGCTGCAAAAAGTGTCAAAACCAGAAATGCAAGACAGGCCATGGAGAAATGGCAGCCTTGCTACGCTGATGGGCGGGATGTAAATTGCCAACAGCCACTCTGGAGAAGTGTACGGTGTGTCCTGAAACATGGAAAAAACACAGCTTAGGGAGCATAGGGCACGTCCACTCATGGGCGTATAAATTGGGAAAACTAAAAATCAGCAAGACACAGGCACCCCAAAGTTTAGGGCTGCTCTGTTGACAAGAACCTCCACTTCATGACACCTTAAATATCCCAGGAAAGAGAAAAATGGATAAAGAAGTTGTGGTCCTTATGTACAATGGAATATCACTCAGACATGAAATCAATGTCATAAGGCTAGTAGAAGCAAGATGAGTGGATTTAGGTACGACGATTCTAAGTGAAATAAGTCACACAGAAATAGACACTTATCATGAGCTATCACTTATAGAGGGAATGTAAAAACCGCTACACTTGAACTGAATTACAAAACAGAACAGAGTCACACGTTTAGAAAACACACTATGGCTGCTTAACGGGAAAGGTGAGGTGGGGTGATGCATAAAACAAGGGGTTCAAATTCGCTCAGATACCGTTCCATACACCCAATATGTAATAGACAAGACCTACTCCTTGCTCAGTGAACTGGACTCAACACCCCCTATTCACCGCACAAGAATATATGTGACTAGTAAGAATCTTAAAACCTATGTATTGATATCTGTCTGGAAGTGAGTCAAGTGGGTGTAAAGCCGCATAAACACAGCCGTGAAAAGCAGCTAAACCCCATTATAAAAATAAATTACTTTTAAAAACCCGTAAAACAAAGACAGTGAAAGAGAGAGAAATTCTTACAAAATTCGTTCAGAGGCAGTGATGCAACCTGGATTGACCATATCTAGACCCACAGCTGGATGAGACATAAGGGGGGACACTCTTGGGGCTGAAAGGTTGGGTGAGGTTGGGTGAGCAAACGCAGACCCTTTAAAGTAATACTGCGTGGTACCCATCCCATGGGTCCCATATCTCCAGGTTCAAGGGCATCTTCCTACATCGAAAACATGCATGAGAAACCCAGAAGATGGTACACCGTGTGATTTTGAAAGGTTTCTAATACGCACCTCATTTCTCATCTCCTTGTGCTCGGGTTCGCCTTTCCAGCTACTTTACTAGCAATCTCCCTACTTGGAGAATCAGCACCTTTAAGCTCCTGTTCCCTACAGGTTGCAATTTGTCCTGAGGATGAACGGGAAGAGGGGCAACCAATGAGAGACTAGATCTAGGTGTTGGGACAGGCACAGGTCACTCTATTTTCCCATCAGGAAGAAGAATTAACCACAGGCTCAGCCTGCCGCCCAGAAGCAGAATAGGTCCTGAGGCAATCCCGCGCTTTTGCGGCCAGCTCCCAAAAAAGCGAGTTGAAAAATGGAGCTCAGGGACACTGCAATTCACAAACCCGCAGAGTTATAAATGATAACTCTCATCCACAGATATATTGAGGGAAGGCAACGAAGAGGATTTGAAAGCAAGGCAGAAT
This sequence comes from Eschrichtius robustus, assembly GCF_028021215.1. Taxonomy (NCBI): domain Eukaryota; kingdom Metazoa; phylum Chordata; class Mammalia; order Artiodactyla; family Eschrichtiidae; genus Eschrichtius; species Eschrichtius robustus. The sequence continues at coordinate 795,946 of NW_027175224.1, forward strand.
TGCAGGAAACAGATTTCAGGAGGTAGATTCGAATCGCCTTTAAAGCACATGAAAAGCGGCAAAACGTCGAGAATGATGCCCTTGGCCAAAAAGAGCGTATGCGTTTTTTCCTGAATATATTCAGGAAAAAACGCATACGCCCTTTTTGGCCAACCAAGCAACCTGGAAAGGCAAATCAGCGCTAAAAAGAAGTCTCGCTTCCCATCGGTCAAAAGGGTCATGCTGCAAAAAGTGTCAAAACCAGAAATGCAGGACAGGCCATGGAGAAATGACAGCCTTGCTACGCTGATGGGCGGGATGTAAATTGCCAACAGCCACTCTGGAGTAGTATACGGTGTGTCCTGAAACATCGAAAAAACACAGCTTAGGGAGCATAGGGCACGTCCACTCATGGGCGTATAAATTGGGAAAACTAAAAATCAGCAAGACACAGGCACCCCAATGTTTAGGGCTGCTCTGTTGACAAGAACCTCCACTTCATGACACCTTAAATATCCCAGGAAAGAGAAAAATGGATAAAGAAGTTGTGGTCCTTATGTACAATGGAATATCACTCAGACATGAAATCAATGTCATAAGGCTAGTAGAAGCAAGATGAGTGGATTTAGGTACGACGATTCTAAGTGAAATAAGTCACACAGAAATAGACACTTATCATAAGCTATCACTTATAGAGGGAATGTAAAAACCGCTACACTTGAACTGAATTACAAAACAGAACAGAGTCACACGTTTAGAAAACACACTATGGCTGCTTAACGGGAAAGGTGAGGTGGGGTGATGCATAAAACAAGGGGTTCAAATTCGCTCAGATACCGTTCCATACACCCAATATGTAATAGACAAGACCTACTCCTTGCTCAGTGAACTGGACTCAACACCCCCTATTCACCGCACAAGAATATATGTGACTAGTAAGAATCTTAAATCCTATGTATTGATATCTGTCTGGAAGTGAGTCAAGTGGGTGTAAAGCCGCATAAACACAGCCGTGAAGAGCAGCTAAACCCCATTATAAAAATAAATTACTTTTAAAAACCCGTAAAACAAAGACAGTGAAAGAGAGAGAAATTCTTACAAAATTCGTTCAGAGGCTGTGATGCAACCTGGATTGACCATATCTAGACCCACAGCTGGATGAGACATAAGGGTGGACACTCTTGGGGCTGAAAGGTTGGGTGAGGTTGGGTGAGCAAACGCAGACCCTTTAAAGTAATACTGCGTGGTACCCATCCCATGGGTCCCAAATCTCCAGGTTCAAGGGCATCTTCCTACATCGAAAACATGCATGAGAAACCCAGAAGATGGTACACCGTGTGATTTTGAAAGGTATCTAATACGCACCTCATTTCTCATCTCCTTGTGCTCGGGTTCGCCTTTCCAGCTACTTTACTAGCAATCTCCCTACTTGGAGAATCAGCACCTTTAAGCTCCTGTTCCCTACAGGTTGCAATTTGTCCTGAGGATGAACGGGAAGAGGGGCAACCAATGAGAGACTAGATCTAGGTGTTGGGACAGGCACAGGTCACTCTATTTTCCCATCAGGAAGAAGAATTAACCACAGGCTCAGCCTGCCGCCCAGAAGCAGAATAGGGCCTGAGGCAATCCCGCGCTTTTGCGGCCAGCTCCCAAAAAAGCGAGTTGAATAATGGAGCTCAGGGACACTGCAATTCACAAACCCGCAGAGTTATAAATGATAACTCTCATCCACAGATATATTGAGGGAAGGCAACGAAGAGGATTTGAAAGCAAGGCAGAATTGCAGGAAACAGATTTCAGGAGGTAGATTCGAAACGCCTTTAAAGCACATGAAAAGCGGCAAAACGTCGAGCATGATGCCCTTGGCCAAAAAGGGCGTATGCGTTTTTTCCTGAATATATTCAGGAAAAAACGCATACGCCCTTTTTGGCCAACCAAGCAACCTGGAAATGCAAATCAGCGCTACAAAGAAGTCTCGCTTCCCATCGGTCAAAAGGGTCATGCTGCAAAAAGTGTCAAAACCAGAAATGCAGGACAGGCCATGGAGAAATGACAGCCTTGCTACGCTGATGGGCGGGATGTAATTGCCAACAGCCACTCTGGAGTAGTATACGGTGTGTCCTGAAACATTGAAAAAACACAGCTTAGGGAGCATAGGGCACGTCCACTCATGGGCGTATAAATTGGGAAAACTAAAAATCAGCAAGACACAGGCACCCCAATGTTTAGGGCTGCTCTGTTGACAAGAACCTCCACTTCATGACACCTTAAATATCCCAGGAAAGAGAAAAATGGATAAAGAAGTTGTGGTCCTTATGTACAATGGAATATCACTCAGACATGAAATCAATGTCATAAGGCTAGTAGAAGCAAGATGAGTGGATTTAGGTACGACGATTCTAAGTGAAATAAGTCACACAGAAATAGACACTTATCATAAGCTATCACTTATAGAGGGAATGTAAAAACCGCTACACTTGAACTGAATTACAAAACAGAACAGAGTCACACGTTTAGAAAACACACTATGGCTGCTTAACGGGAAAGGTGAGGTGGGGTGATGCATAAAACAAGGGGTTCAAATTCGCTCAGATACCGTTCCATACACCCAATATGTAATAGACAAGACCTACTCCTTGCTCAGTGAACTGGACTCAACACCCCCTATTCACCGCACAAGAATATATGTGACTAGAAAGAATCTTAAAACCTATGTATTGATATCTGTCTGGAAGTGAGTCAAGTGGGTGTAAAGCCGCATAAACACAGCCGTGAAAAGCAGCTAAACCCCATTATAAAAATAAATTACTTTTAAAAACCCGTAAAACAAAGACAGTGAAAGAGAGAGAAATTCTTACAAAATTCGTTCAGAGGCTGTGATGCAACCTGGATTGACCATATCTAGACCCACAGCTGGATGAGACATAAGGGTGGACACTCTTGGGGCTGAAAGGTTGGGTGAGGTTGGGTGAGCAAACGCAGACCCTTTAAAGTAATACTGCCTGGTACCCATCCCATGGGTCCCAAATCTCCAGGTTCAAGGGCATCTTCCTACATCGAAAACATGCATGAGAAACCCAGAAGATGGTACACCGTGTGATTTTGAAAGGTTTCTAATACGCACCTCATTTCTCATCTCCTTGTGCTCGGGTTCGCCTTTCCAGCTACTTTACTAGCAATCTCCCTACTTGGAGAATCAGCACCTTTAAGCTCCTGTTCCCTACAGGTTGCAATTTGTCCTGAGGATGAACGGGAAGAGGGGCAACCAATGAGAGACTAGATCTAGGTGTTGGGACAGGCACAGGTCACTCTATTTTCCCATCAGGAAGAAGAATTAACCACAGGCTCAGCCTGCCGCCCAGAAGCAGAATAGGGCCTGAGGCAATCCCGCGCTTTTGCGGCCAGCTCCCAAAAAAGCGAGTTGAAAAATGGAGCTCAGGGACACTGCAATTCACAAACCCGCAGAGTTATAAATGATAACTCTCATCCACAGATATATTGAGGGAAGGCAACGAAGAGGATTTGAAAGCAAGGCAGAATTGCAGGAAACAGATTTCAGAAGGTAGATTCGAATCGCCTTTAAAGCACATGAAAAGCGGCAAAACGTCAACAATGATGCCCTTGGCCAAAAAGGGCGTATGCGTTTTTTCCTGAATATATTCAGGAAAAAACGCATACGCCCTTTTTGGCCAACCAAGCAACCTGGAAAGGCAAATCAGCGCTACAAAGAAGTCTCGCTTCCCATCGGTCAAAAGGGTCATGCTGCAAAAAGTGTCAAAACCAGAAATGCAGGACAGGCCATGGAGAAATGGCAGCCTTGCTACGCTGATGGGCGGGATGTAAATTGCCAACAGCCACTCTGGAGAAGTGTACGGTGTGTCCTGAAACATGGAAAAAACACAGCTTAGGGAGCATAGGGCACGTCCACTCATGGGCGTATAAATTGGGAAAACTAAAAATCAGCAAGACACAGGCACCCCAAAGTTTAGGGCTGCTCTGTTGACAAGAACCTCCACTTCATGACACCTTAAATATCCCAGGAAAGAGAAAAATGGATAAAGAAGTTGTGGTCCTTATGTACAATGGAATATCACTCAGACATGAAATCAATGTCATAAGGCTAGTAGAAGCAAGATGAGTGGATTTAGGTACGACGATTCTAAGTGAAATAAGTCACACAGAAATAGACACTTATCATAAGCTATCACTTAGAGAGGGAATGTAAAAACCGCTACACTTGAACTGAATTACAAAACAGAACAGAGTCACACGTTTAGAAAACACACTATGGCTGCTTAACGGGAAAGGTGAGGTGGGGTGATGCATAAAACAAGGGGTTCAAATTCGCTCAGATACCGTTCCATACACCCAATATGTAATAGACAAGACCTACTCCTTGCTCAGTGAACTGGACTCAACACCCCCTATTCACCGCACAAGAATATATGTGACTAGTAAGAATCTTAAAACCTATGTATTGATATCTGTCTGGAAGTGAGTCAAGTGGGTGTAAAGCCGCATAAACACAGCCGTGAAAAGCAGCTAAACCCCATTATAAAAATAAATTACTTTTAAAAACCCGTAAAACAAAGACAGTGAAAGAGAGAGAAATTCTTACAAAATTCGTTCAGAGGCAGTGATGCAACCTGGATTGACCATATCTAGACCCACAGCTGGATGAGACATAAGGGGGGACACTCTTGGGGCTGAAAGGTTGGGTGAGGTTGGGTGAGCAAACGCAGACCCTTTAAAGTAATACTGCGTGGTACCCATCCCATGGGTCCCATATCTCCAGGTTCAAGGGCATCTTCCTACATCGAAAACATGCATGAGAAACCCAGAAGATGGTACACCGTGTGATTTTGAAAGGTTTCTAATACGCACCTCATTTCTCATCTCCTTGTGCTCGGGTTCGCCTTTCCAGCTACTTTACTAGCAATCTCCCTACTTGGAGAATCAGCACCTTTAAGCTCCTGTTCCCTACAGGTTGCAATTTGTCCTGAGGATGAACGGGAAGAGGGGCAACCAATGAGAGACTAGATCTAGGTGTTGGGACAGGCACAGGTCACTCTATTTTCCCATCAGGAAGAAGAATTAACCACAGGCTCAGCCTGCCGCCCAGAAGCAGAATAGGTCCTGAGGCAATCCCGCGCTTTTGCGGCCAGCTCCCAAAAAAGCGAGTTGAAAAATGGAGCTAGGGACACTGCAATTCACAAACCCGCAGAGTTATAAATGATAACTCTCATCCACAGATATATTGAGGGAAGGCAACGAAGAGGATTTGAAAGCAAGGCAGAATTGCAGGAAACAGATTTCAGGAGGTAGATTCGAATCGCCTTTAAAGCACATGAAAAGCGGCAAAACGTCGAGAATGATGCCCTTGGCCAAAAAGGGCGTATGCGTTTTTTCCTGAATATATTCAGGAAAAAACGCATACGCCCTTTTTGGCCAACCAAGCAACCTGGAAAGGCAAATCAGCGCTACAAAGAAGTCTCGCTTCCCATCGGTCAAAAGGGTCATGCTGCAAAAAGTGTCAAAACCAGAAATGCAGGACAGGCCATGGAGAAATGGCAGCCTTGCTACGCTGATGGGCTGGATGTAAATTGCCAACAGCCACTCTGGAGAAGTGTACGGTGTGTCCTGAAACATGGAAAAAACACAGCTTAGGGAGCATAGGGCACGTCCACTCATGGGCGTATAAATTGGGAAAACTAAAAATCAGCAAGACACAGGCACCCCAAAGTTTAGGGCTGCTCTGTTGACAAGAACCTCCACTTCATGACACCTTAAATATCCCAGGAAAGAGAAAAATGGATAAAGAAGTTGTGGTCCTTATGTACAATGGAATATCACTCAGACATGAAATCAATGTCATAAGGCTAGTAGAAGCAAGATGAGTGGATTTAGGTACGACGATTCTAAGTGAAATAAGTCACACAGAAATAGACACTTATCATAAGCTATCACTTAGAGAGGGAATGTAAAAACCGCTACACTTGAACTGAATTACAAAACAGAACAGAGTCACACGTTTAGAAAACACACTATGGCTGCTTAACGGGAAAGGTGAGGTGGGGTGATGCATAAAACAAGGGTTTCAAATTCGCTCAGATACCGTTCCATACACCCAATATGTAATAGACAAGACCTACTCCTTGCTCAGTGAACTGGACTCAACACCCCCTATTCACCGCACAAGAATATGTGTGACTAGTAAGAATCTTAAAACCTATGTATTGATATCTGTCTGGAAGTGAGTCAAGTGGGTGTAAAGCCACATAAACACAGCCGTGAAAAGCAGCTCAACCCCATTATAAAAATAAATTACTTTTAAAAACCCGTAAAACAAAGACAGTGAAAGAGAGAGAAATTCTTACAAAATTCGTTCAGAGGCTGTGATGCAACCTGGATTGACCATATCTAGACCCACAGCTGGATGAGACATAAGGGTGGACACTCTTGGGGCTGAAAGGTTGGGTGAGGTTGGGTGAGCAAACGCAGACCCTTTAAAGTAATACTGCCTGGTACACATCCCATGGGTCCCAAATCTCCAGGTTCAAGGGCATCTTCCTACATCGAAAACATGCATGAGAAACCCAGAAGATGGTACACCGTGTGATTTTGAAAGGTTTCTAATACGCACCTCATTTCTCATCTCCTTGTGCTCGGGTTCGCCTTTCCAGCTACTTTACTAGCAATCTCCCTACTTGGAGAATCAGCACCTTTAAGCTCCTGTTTCCTACAGGTTGCAATTTGTCCTAAGGATGAACGGGAAGAGGGGCAACCAATGAGAGACTAGATCTAGGTGTTGGGACAGGCACAGGTCACTCTATTTTCCCATCAGGAAGAAGAATTAACCACAGGCTCAGCCTGCCGCCCAGAAGCAGAATAGGTCCTGAGGCAATCCCGCGCTTTTGAGGCCAGCTCCCAAAAAAGCGAGTTGAAAAATGGATCTCAGGGACACTGCAATTCACAAACCCGCAGAGTTATAAATGATAACTCTCATCCACAGATATATTGAGGGAAGGCAACGAAGAGGATTTGAAAGCAAGGCAGATTTGCAGGAAACAGATTTCAGGAGGTAGATTCGAATCGCCTTTAAAGCACATGAAAAGCGGCAAAACGTCAACAATGATGCCCTTGGCCAAAAAGGGCGTATGCGTTTTTTCCTGAATATATTCAGGAAAAAACGCATACGCCCTTTTTGGCCAACCAAGCAACCTGGAAAGGCAAATCAGCGCTACAAAGATGTCTCGCTTCCCATCGGTCAAAAGGGTCATGCTGCAAAAAGTGTCAAAACCAGAAATGCAGGACAGGCCATGGAGAAATGGCAGCCTTGCTACGCTGATGGGCGGGATGTAAATTGCCAACAGCCACTCTGGAGTAGTGTACGGTGTGTCCTGAAACATCGAAAAAACACAGCTTAGGGAGCATAGGGCACGTCCACTCATGGGCGTATAAATTGGGAAAACTAAAAATCAGCAAGACACAGGCACCCCAATGTTTAGGGCTGCTCTGTTGACAAGAACCTCCACTTCATGACACCTTAAATATCCCAGGAAAGAGAAAAAAGGATAAAGAAGTTGTGGTCCTTATGTACAATGGAATATCACTCAGACATGAAATCAATGTCATAAGGCTAGTAGAAGCAAGATGAGTGGATTTAGGTACGACGATTCTAAGTGAAATAAGTCACACAGAAATAGACACTTATCATAAGCTATCACTTATAGAGGGAATGTAAAAACCGCTACACTTGAACTGAATTACAAAACAGAACAGAGTCACACGTTTAGAAAACACACTATGGCTGCTTAACGGGAAAGGTGAGGTGGGGTGATGCATAAAACAAGGGTTTCAAATTCGCTCAGATACCGTTCCATACACCCAATATGTAATAGACAAGACCTACTCTTGCTCAGTGAACTGGACTCAACACCCCCTATTCACCGCACAAGAATATATGTGACTAGTAAGAATCTTAAAACCTATGTATTGATATCTGTCTGGAAGTGAGTCAAGTGGGTGTAAAGCCGCATAAACACAGCCGTGAAAAGCAGCTAAACCCCATTATAAAAATAAATTACTTTTAAAAACCCGTAAAACAAAGACAGTGAAAGACAGAGAAATTCTTACAAAATTCGTTCAGAGGGTGTGATGCAACCTGGATTGACCATATCTAGACCCACAGCTGGATGAGACATAAGGGTGGACACTCTTGGGGCTGAAAGTTTGGGTGAGGTTGGGTGAGCAAACGGAGACCCTTTAAAGTAATACTGCCTGGTACCCATCCCATGGGTCCCAAATCTCCAGGTTCAAGGGCATCTTCCTACATCGAAAACATGCATGAGAAACCCAGAAGATGGTACACTGTGTGATTTTGAAAGGTTTCTAAAACGCACCTCATTTCTCATCCCCTTGTGCTCGGGTTCGCCTTTCCAGCTACTTTACTAGCAATCTCCCTACTTGGAGAATCAGCACCTTTAAGCTCCTGTTCCCTACAGGTTGCAATTTGTCCTGAGGATGAACGGGAAGAGGGGCAACCAATGAGAGACTAGATCTAGGTGTTGGGACAGGCACAGGTCACTCTATTTTCCCATCAGGAAGAAGAATTAACCACAGGCTCAGCCTGCGGCCCAGAAGCAGAATAAGTCCTGAGGCAATCCCGCGTTTTTGCGGCCAGCTCCCAAAAAAGCGAGTTGAAAAATGGATCTCAGGGACACTGCAATTCACAAACCCGCAGAGTTATAAATGATAACTCTCATCCACAGATATATTGAGGGAAGGCAACGAAGAGGATTTGAAAGCAAGGCAGATTTGCAGGAAACAGATTTCAGGAGGTAGATTCGAATCGCCTTTAAAGCACATGAAAAGCGGCAAAACGTCAACAATGATGCCCTTGGCCAAAAAGGGCGTATGCGTTTTTTCCTGAATATATTCAGGAAAAAACGCATACGCCCTTTTTGGCCAACCAAGCAACCTGGAAAGGCAAATCAGCGCTACAAAGAAGTCTCGCTTCCCATCGGTCAAAAGGGTCATGCTGCAAAAAGTGTCAAAACCAGAAATGCAGGACAGGCCATGGAGAAATGGCAGCCTTGCTACGCTGATGGGCGGGATGTAAATTGCCAACAGCCACTCTGGAGAAGTGTACGGTGTGTCCTGAAACATGGAAAAAACACAGCTTAGGGAGCATAGGGCACGTCCACTCATGGGCGTATAAATTGGGAAAACTAAAAATCAGCAAGACACAGGCACCCCAATGTTTAGGGCTGCTCTGTTGACAAGAACCTCCACTTCATGACACCTTAAATATCCCAGGAAAGAGAAAAATGGATAAAGAAGTTGTGGTCCTTATGTACAATGGAATATCACTCAGACATGAAATCAATGTCATAAGGCTAGTAGAAGCAAGATGAGTGGATTTAGGTACGACGATTCTAAGTGAAATAAATCACACAGAAATAGACACTTATCATAAGCTATCACTTAGAGAGGGAATGTAAAAACCGCTACACTTGAACTGAATTACAAAACAGAACAGAGTCACACGTTTAGAAAACACACTATGGCTGCTTAACGGGAAAGGTGAGGTGGGGTGATGCATAAAACAAGGGGTTCAAATTCGCTCAGATACCGTTCCATACACCCAATATGTAATAGACAAGACCTACTCCTTGCTCAGTGAACTGGACTCAACACCACCTATTCACCGCACAAGAATATATGTGACTAGTAAGAATCTTAAAACCTATGTATTGATATCTGTCTGGAAGTGAGTCAAGTGGGTGTAAAGCCGCATAAACACAGCCGTGAAAAGCAGCTAAACCCCATTATAAAAATAAATTACTTTTAAAAACCCGTAAAACAAAGACAGTGAAAGAGAGAGAAATTCTTACAAAATTCGTTCAGAGGCAGTGATGCAACCTGGATTGACCATATCTAGACCCACAGCTGGATGAGACATAAGGGGGGACACTCTTGGGGCTGAAAGGTTGGGTGAGGTTGGGTGAGCAAACGCAGACCCTTTAAAGTAATACTGCGTGGTACCCATCCCATGGGTCCCATATCTCCAGGTTCAAGGGCATCTTCCTACATCGAAAACATGCATGAGAAACCCAGAAGATGGTACACCGTGTGATTTTGAAAGGTTTCTAATACGCACCTCATTTCTCATCTCCTTGTGCTCGGGTTCGCCTTTCCAGCTACTTTACTAGCAATCTCCCTACTTGGAGAATCAGCACCTTTAAGCTCCTGTTTCCTACAGGTTGCAATTTGTCCTAAGGATGAACGGGAAGAGGGGCAACCAATGAGAGACTAGATCTAGGTGTTGGGACAGGCACAGGTCACTCTATTTTCCCATCAGGAAGAAGAATTAACCACAGGCTCAGCCTGCCGCCCAGAAGCAGAATAGGTCCTGAGGCAATCCCGCGCTTTTGCGGCCAGCTCCCAAAAAAGCGAGTTGAAAAATGGATCTCAGGGACACTGCAATTCACAAACCCGCAGAGTTATAAATGATAACTCTCATCCACAGATATATTGAGGGAAGGCAACGAAGAGGATTTGAAAGCAAGGCAGATTTGCAGGAAACAGATTTCAGGAGGTAGATTCGAATCGCCTTTAAAGCACATGAAAAGCGGCAAAACGTCAACAATGATGCCCTTGGCCAAAAAGGGCGTATGCGTTTTTTCCTGAATATATTCAGGAAAAAACGCATACGCCCTTTTTGGCCAACCAAGCAACCTGGAAAGGCAAATCAGCGCTACAAAGATGTCTCGCTTCCCATCGGTCAAAAGGGTCATGCTGCAAAAAGTGTCAAAACCAGAAATGCAGGACAGGCCATGGAGAAATGGCAGCCTTGCTACGCTGATGGGCGGGATGTAAATTGCCAACAGCCACTCTGGAGTAGTGTACGGTGTGTCCTGAAACATCGAAAAAACACAGCTTAGGGAGCATAGGGCACGTCCACTCATGGGCGTATAAATTGGGAAAACTAAAAATCAGCAAGACACAGGCACCCCAATGTTTAGGGCTGCTCTGTTGACAAGAACCTCCACTTCATGACACCTTAAATATCCCAGGAAAGAGAAAAAAGGATAAAGAAGTTGTGGTCCTTATGTACAATGGAATATCACTCAGACATGAAATCAATGTCATAAGGCTAGTAGAAGCAAGATGAGTGGATTTAGGTACGACGATTCTAAGTGAAATAAGTCACACAGAAATAGACACTTATCATAAGCTATCACTTATAGAGGGAATGTAAAAACCGCTACACTTGAACTGAATTACAAAACAGAACAGAGTCACACGTTTAGAAAACACACTATGGCTGCTTAACGGGAAAGGTGAGGTGGGGTGATGCATAAAACAAGGGTTTCAAATTCGCTCAGATACCGTTCCATACACCCAATATGTAATAGACAAGACCTACTCTTGCTCAGTGAACTGGACTCAACACCCCCTATTCACCGCACAAGAATATATGTGACTAGTAAGAATCTTAATACCTATGTATTGATATCTGTCTGGAAGTGAGTCAAGTGGGTGTAAAGCCGCATAAACACAGCCGTGAAAAGCAGCTAAACCCCATTATAAAAATAAATTACTTTTAAAAACCCGTAAAACAAAGACAGTGAAAGACAGAGAAATTCTTACAAAATTCGTTCAGAGGGTGTGATGCAACCTGGATTGACCATATCTAGACCCACAGCTGGATGAGACATAAGGGTGGACACTCTTGGGGCTGAAAGTTTGGGTGAGGTTGGGTGAGCAAACGGAGACCCTTTAAAGTAATACTGCCTGGTACCCATCCCATGGGTCCCAAATCTCCAGGTTCAAGGGCATCTTCCTACATCGAAAACATGCATGAGAAACCCAGAAGATGGTACACTGTGTGATTTTGAAAGGTTTCTAAAACGCACCTCATTTCTCATCCCCTTGTGCTCGGGTTCGCCTTTCCAGCTACTTTACTAGCAATCTCCCTACTTGGAGAATCAGCACCTTTAAGCTCCTGTTCCCTACAGGTTGCAATTTGTCCTGAGGATGAACGGGAAGAGGGGCAACCAATGAGAGACTAGATCTAGGTGTTGGGACAGGCACAGGTCACTCTATTTTCCCATCAGGAAGAAGAATTAACCACAGGCTCAGCCTGCCGCCAGGAACCAGAATAGGGCCTGAGGCAATCACGTGCTTTTGCGGCCAGCTCCCAAAAAAGACAGTTGAAAAATGGAGCTCAGGGGAACTGCCATTCACAAACCTGCTGAATTATAAATGATAACTCTCGTCCACAAATATATTGAGGGAAGGCAACGAAGAGGATTTGAAAGCAAGGCAGAATTGCAGGAAACAGATTTCAGGAGGTAGATTCGAAACGCCTTTAAAGCACATGAAAAGCGGCAAAACTTCGAGAATGGTGCCCTTGGCCAAAAAGGGCGTATGCGTTTTTTTCTGAATATATTCAGGAAAAAACGCATACGCCCTTTTTGGCCAACCAAGCAACCTGGAAAGGCAAATCAGCGCTACAAAGAAGTCTCGCTTCCCATCGGTCAAAAGGGTCATGCTGCAAAAAGTGTCAAAACCAGAAATGCAGGACAGGCCATGGAGAAATGACAGCCTTGCTACGCTGATGGGCGGGATGTAAATTGCCAACAGCCACTCTGGAGTAGTATACGGTGTGTCCTGAAACATCGAAAAAACACAGCTTAGGGAGCATAGGGCACGTCCACTCATGGGCGTATAAATTGGGAAAACTAAAAATCAGCAAGACACAGGCACCCCAATGTTTAGGGCTGCTCTGTTGACAAGAATCTCCACATCATGACACCTTAAATATCCCAGGAAAGAGAAAAATGGATAAAGAAGTTGTGGTCCTTATGTACAATGGAATATCACTCAGACATGTAATCAATGTCATAAGGCTAGTAGAAGCAAGATGAGTGGATTTAGGTACGACGATTCTAAGTGAAATAAGTCACACAGAAATAGACACTTATCATAAGCTATCACTTAGAGAGGGAATGTAAAAACCGCTACACTTGAACTGAATTACAAAACAGAACAGAGTCACACGTTTAGAAAACACACTATGGCTGCTTAACGGGAAAGGTGAGGTGGGGTGATGCATAAAACGGGTTTCAAGTTCGCTCAGATACCGTTCCATACACCCAATATGTAATAGACAAGACCTACTCCTTGCTCAGTGAACTGGACTCAACACCCCCTATTCACCGCACAAGAATATATGTGACTAGTAAGAATCTTAAAACCTATGTATTGATATCTGTCTGGAAGTGAGTCAAGTGGGTGTAAAGCCGCATAAACACAGCCGTGAAAAGCAGCTAAACCCCATTATAAAAATAAATTACTTTTAAAAACCCTTAAAACAAAGACAGTGAAAGAGAGAGAAATTCTTACAAAATTCGTTCAGAGGCTGTGATGCAACCTGGATTGACCATATCTAGACCCACAGCTGGATGAGACATAAGGGGGGACACTCTTGGGGCTGAAAGGTTGGGTGAGGTTGGGTGAGCAAACGCAGACCCTTTAAAGTAATACTGCGTGGTACCCATCCCATGGGTCCCAAATCTCCAGGTTCAAGGGCATCTTCCTACATCGAAAACATGCATGAGAAACCCAGAAGATGGTACACCGTGTGATTTTGAAAGGTTTCTAATACGCACCTCATTTCTCATCTCCTTGTGCTCGGGTTCGCCTTTCCAGCTACTTTACTAGCAATCTCCCTACTTGGAGAATCAGCACCTTTAAGCTCCTGTTCCCTACAGGTTGCAATTTGACCTGAGGATGAACGGGAAGAGGGGCAACCAATGAGAGACTAGATCTAGGTGTTGGGACAGGCACAGGTCACTCTATTTTCCCATCAGGAAGAAGAATTAACCACAGGCTCAGCCTGCCGCCCAGAAGCAGAATAGGTCCTGAGGCAATCCCGCGCTTTTGCGGCCAGCTCCCAAAAAAGCGAGTTGAAAAATGGAGCTCAGGGACACTGCAATTCACAAACCCGCAGAGTTATAAATGATAACTCTCATCCACAGATATATTGAGGGAAGGCAACGAAGAGGATTTGAAAGCAAGGCAGAATTGCAGGAAACAGATTTCAGGAGGTAGATTCGAATCGCCTTTAAAGCACATGAAAAGCAGCAAAACGTCAACAATGATGCCCTTGGCCAAAAAGGGCGTATGCGTTTTTTCCTGAATATATTCAGGAAAAAACGCATACGCCCTTTTTGGCCAACCAAGCAACCTGGAAAGGCAAATCAGCGCTACAAAGAAGTCTCGCTTCCCATCGGTCAAAAGGGTCATGCTGCAAAAAGTGTCAAAACCAGAAATGCAGGACAGGCCATGGAGAAATGGCAGCCTTGCTACGCTGATGGGCGGGATGTAAATTGCCAACAGCCACTCTGGAGAAGTGTACGGTGTGTCCTGAAACATGGAAAAAACACAGCTTAGGGAGCATAGGGCACGTCCACTCATGGGCGTATAAATTGGGAAAACTAAAAATCAGCAAGACACAGGCACCCCAATGTTTAGGGCTGCTCTGTTGACAAGAATCTCCACATCATGACACCTTAAATATCCCAGGAAAGAGAAAAATGGATAAAGAAGTTGTGGTCCTTATGTACAATGGAATATCACTCAGACATGAAATCAATGTCATAAGGCTAGTAGAAGCAAGATGAGTGGATTTAGGTACGACGATTCTAAGTGAAATAAGTCACACAGAAATAGACACTTATCATAAGCTATCACTTATAGAGGGAATGTAAAAACCGCTACACTTGAACTGAATTACAAAACAGAACAGAGTCACACGTTTAGAAAACACACTATGGCTGCTTAACGGGAAAGGTGAGGTGGGGTGATGCATAAAACAAGGGTTTCAAATTCGCTCAGATACCGTTCCATACACCCAATATGTAATAGACAAGACCTACTCCTTGCTCAGTGAACTGGACTCAACACCCCCTATTCACCGCACAAGAATATATGTGACTAGTAAGAATCTTAAAACCTATGTATTGATATCTGTCTGGAAGTGAGTCAAGTGGGTGTAAAGCCGCATAAACACAGCCGTGAAAAGCAGCTAAACCCCATTATAAAAATAAATTACTTTTAAAAACCCGTAAAACAAAGACAGTGAAAGAGAGAGAAATTCTTACAAAATTCGTTCAGAGGCTGTGATGCAACCTGGATTGACCATATCTAGACCCACAGCTGGATGAGACATAAGGGGGGACACTCTTGGGGCTGAAAGGCTGGGTGAGGTTGGGTGAGCAAACGCAGACCCTTTAAAGTAATACTGCGTGGTACCCATCCCATGGGTCCCAAATCTCCAGGTTCAAGGGCATCTTCCTACATCGAAAACATGCATGAGAAACCCAGAAGATGGTACACCATATGATTTTGAAAGGTTTCTAATACGCACCTCATTTCTCATCTCCTTGTGCTCGGGTTCGCCTTTCCAGCTACTTTACTAGCAATCTCCCTACTTGGAGAATCAGCACCTTTAAGCTCCTGTTCCCTACAGGTTGCAATTTGTCCTGAGGATGAACGGGAAGAGGGGCAACCAATGAGAGACTAGATCTAGGTGTTGGGACAGGCACAGGTCACTCTATTTTCCCATCAGGAAGAAGAATTAACCACAGGCTCAGCCTGCCGCCCAGAAGCAGAATAGGGCCTGAGGCAATCCCGCGCTTTTGCGGCCAGCTCCCAAAAAAGCGAGTTGAATAATGGAGCTCAGGGACACTGCAATTCACAAACCCGCAGAGTTATAAATGATAACTCTCATCCACAGATATATTGAGGGAAGGCAACGAAGAGGATTTGAAAGCAAGGCAGAATTGCAGGAAACAGATTTCAGGAGGTAGATTCGAAACGCCATTAAAGCACATGAAAAGCGGCAAAACGTCGAGAATGATGCCCTTGGCCAAAAAGGGCGTATGCGTTTTTTCCTGAATATATTCAGGAAAAAACGCATACGCCCTTTTTGGCCAACCAAGCAACCTGGAAAGGCAAATCAGCGCTACAAAGAAGTCTCGCTTCCCATCGGTCAAAAGGGTCATGCTGCAAAAAGTGTCAAAACCAGAAATGCAGGACAGGCCATGGAGAAATGGCAGCCTTGCTACGCTGATGGGTGGGATGTAAATTGCCAACAGCCACTCTGGAGTAGTGTACGGTGTGTCCTGAAACATCGAAAAAACACAGCTTAGGGAGCATAGGGCACGTCCACTCATGGGCGTATAAATTGGGAAAACTAAAAATCAGCAAGACACAGGCACCCCAATGTTTAGGGCTGCTCTGTTGACAAGAACCTCCACTTCATGACACCTTAAATATCCCAGGAAAGAGAAAAAAGGATAAAGAAGTTGTGGTCCTTATGTACAATGGAATATCACTCAGACATGAAATCAATGTCATAAGGCTAGTAGAAGCAAGATGAGTGGATTTAGGTACGACGATTCTAAGTGAAATAAGTCACACAGAAATAGACACTTATCATAAGCTATCACTTATAGAGGGAATGTAAAAACCGCTACACTTGAACTGAATTACAAAACAGAACAGAGTCACACGTTTAGAAAACACACTATGGCTGCTTAACGGGAAAGGTGAGGTGGGGTGATGCATAAAACAAGGGTTTCAAATTCGCTCAGATACCGTTCCATACACCCAATATGTAATAGACAAGACCTACTCCTTGCTCAGTGAACTGGACTCAACACCCCCTATTCACCGCACAAGAATATATGTGACTAGTAAGAATCTTAAAACCTATGTATTGATATCTGTCTGGAAGTGAGTCCAGTGGGTGTAAAGCCGCATAAACACAGCCGTGAAAAGCAGCTAAACCCCATTATAAAAATAAATTACTTTTAAAAACCCGTAAAACAAAGACAGTGAAAGAGAGAGAAATTCTTACAAAATTCGTTCAGAGGGTGTGATGCAACCTGGATTGACCATATCTAGACCCACAGCTGGATGAGACATAAGGGTGGACAGTCTTGGGGCTGAAAGTTTGGGTGAGGTTGGGTGAGCAAACGCAGACCCTTTAAAGTAATACGGCCTGGTACCCATCCCATGGGTCCCAAATCTCCAGGTTCAAGGGCATCTTCCTACATCGAAAACATGCATGAGAAACCCAGAAGATGGTACACTGTGTGATTTTGAAAGGTTTCTAAAACGCACCTCATTTCTCATCCCCTTGTGCTCGGGTTTGCCTTTCCAGCTACTTTACTAGCAATCTCCCTACTTGGAGAATCAGCACCTTTAAGCTCCTGTTCCCTACAGGTTGCAATTTGTCCTGAGGATGAACGGGAAGAGGGGCAACCAATGAGAGACTAGATCTACGTGTTGGGACAGGCACAGGTCACTCTATTTTCCCATCAGGAAGAAGAATTAACCACAGGCTCAGCCTGCCGCCCAGAAGCAGAATAGGTCCTGAGGCAATCCCGCGCTTTTGCGGCCAGCTCCCAAAAAAGCGAGTTGAAAAATGGAGCTCAGGGACACTGCAATTCACAAACCCGCAGAGTTATAAATGATAACTCTCATCCACAGATATATTGAGGGAAGGCAACGAAGAGGATTTGAAAGCAAGGCAGAATTGCAGGAAACAGATTTCAGGAGGTAGATTCGAATCGCCTTTAAAGCACATGAAAAGCGGCAAAACGTCAACAATGATGCCCTTGGCCAAAAAGGGCGTATGCGTTTTTTCCTGAATATATTCAGGAAAAAACGCATACGCCCTTTTTGGCCAACCAAGCAACCTGGAAAGGCAAATCAGCGCTACAAAGAAGTCTCGCTTCCCATCGGTCAAAAGGGTCATGCTGCAAAAAGTGTCAAAACCAGAAATGCAAGACAGGCCATGGAGAAATGGCAGCCTTGCTACGCTGATGGGCGGGATGTAAATTGCCAACAGCCACTCTGGAGAAGTGTACGGTGTGTCCTGAAACATGGAAAAAACACAGCTTAGGGAGCATAGGGCACGTCCACTCATGGGCGTATAAATTGGGAAAACTAAAAATCAGCAAGACACAGGCACCCCAAAGTTTAGGGCTGCTCTGTTGACAAGAACCTCCACTTCATGACACCTTAAATATCCCAGGAAAGAGAAAAATGGATAAAGAAGTTGTGGTCCTTATGTACAATGGAATATCACTCAGACATGAAATCAATGTCATAAGGCTAGTAGAAGCAAGATGAGTGGATTTAGGTACGACGATTCTAAGTGAAATAAGTCACACAGAAATAGACACTTATCATGAGCTATCACTTATAGAGGGAATGTAAAAACCGCTACACTTGAACTGAATTACAAAACAGAACAGAGTCACACGTTTAGAAAACACACTATGGCTGCTTAACGGGAAAGGTGAGGTGGGGTGATGCATAAAACAAGGGGTTCAAATTCGCTCAGATACCGTTCCATACACCCAATATGTAATAGACAAGACCTACTCCTTGCTCAGTGAACTGGACTCAACACCCCCTATTCACCGCACAAGAATATATGTGACTAGTAAGAATCTTAAAACCTATGTATTGATATCTGTCTGGAAGTGAGTCAAGTGGGTGTAAAGCCGCATAAACACAGCCGTGAAAAGCAGCTAAACCCCATTATAAAAATAAATTACTTTTAAAAACCCGTAAAACAAAGACAGTGAAAGAGAGAGAAATTCTTACAAAATTCGTTCAGAGGCAGTGATGCAACCTGGATTGACCATATCTAGACCCACAGCTGGATGAGACATAAGGGGGGACACTCTTGGGGCTGAAAGGTTGGGTGAGGTTGGGTGAGCAAACGCAGACCCTTTAAAGTAATACTGCGTGGTACCCATCCCATGGGTCCCATATCTCCAGGTTCAAGGGCATCTTCCTACATCGAAAACATGCATGAGAAACCCAGAAGATGGTACACCGTGTGATTTTGAAAGGTTTCTAATACGCACCTCATTTCTCATCTCCTTGTGCTCGGGTTCGCCTTTCCAGCTACTTTACTAGCAATCTCCCTACTTGGAGAATCAGCACCTTTAAGCTCCTGTTCCCTACAGGTTGCAATTTGTCCTGAGGATGAACGGGAAGAGGGGCAACCAATGAGAGACTAGATCTAGGTGTTGGGACAGGCACAGGTCACTCTATTTTCCCATCAGGAAGAAGAATTAACCACAGGCTCAGCCTGCCGCCCAGAAGCAGAATAGGTCCTGAGGCAATCCCGCGCTTTTGCGGCCAGCTCCCAAAAAAGCGAGTTGAAAAATGGAGCTCAGGGACACTGCAATTCACAAACCCGCAGAGTTATAAATGATAACTCTCATCCACAGATATATTGAGGGAAGGCAACGAAGAGGATTTGAAAGCAAGGCAGAATTGCAGGAAACAGATTTCAGGAGGTAGATTCGAATCGCCTTTAAAGCACATGAAAAGCGGCAAAACGTCGAGAATGATGCCCTTGGCCAAAAAGAGCGTATGCGTTTTTTCCTGAATATATTCAGGAAAAAACGCATACGCCCTTTTTGGCCAACCAAGCAACCTGGAAAGGCAAATCAGCGCTAAAAAGAAGTCTCGCTTCCCATCGGTCAAAAGGGTCATGCTGCAAAAAGTGTCAAAACCAGAAATGCAGGACAGGCCATGGAGAAATGACAGCCTTGCTACGCTGATGGGCGGGATGTAAATTGCCAACAGCCACTCTGGAGTAGTATACGGTGTGTCCTGAAACATCGAAAAAACACAGCTTAGGGAGCATAGGGCACGTCCACTCATGGGCGTATAAATTGGGAAAACTAAAAATCAGCAAGACACAGGCACCCCAATGTTTAGGGCTGCTCTGTTGACAAGAACCTCCACTTCATGACACCTTAAATATCCCAGGAAAGAGAAAAATGGATAAAGAAGTTGTGGTCCTTATGTACAATGGAATATCACTCAGACATGAAATCAATGTCATAAGGCTAGTAGAAGCAAGATGAGTGGATTTAGGTACGACGATTCTAAGTGAAATAAGTCACACAGAAATAGACACTTATCATAAGCTATCACTTATAGAGGGAATGTAAAAACCGCTACACTTGAACTGAATTACAAAACAGAACAGAGTCACACGTTTAGAAAACACACTATGGCTGCTTAACGGGAAAGGTGAGGTGGGGTGATGCATAAAACAAGGGGTTCAAATTCGCTCAGATACCGTTCCATACACCCAATATGTAATAGACAAGACCTACTCCTTGCTCAGTGAACTGGACTCAACACCCCCTATTCACCGCACAAGAATATATGTGACTAGTAAGAATCTTAAATCCTATGTATTGATATCTGTCTGGAAGTGAGTCAAGTGGGTGTAAAGCCGCATAAACACAGCCGTGAAGAGCAGCTAAACCCCATTATAAAAATAAATTACTTTTAAAAACCCGTAAAACAAAGACAGTGAAAGAGAGAGAAATTCTTACAAAATTCGTTCAGAGGCTGTGATGCAACCTGGATTGACCATATCTAGACCCACAGCTGGATGAGACATAAGGGTGGACACTCTTGGGGCTGAAAGGTTGGGTGAGGTTGGGTGAGCAAACGCAGACCCTTTAAAGTAATACTGCGTGGTACCCATCCCATGGGTCCCAAATCTCCAGGTTCAAGGGCATCTTCCTACATCGAAAACATGCATGAGAAACCCAGAAGATGGTACACCGTGTGATTTTGAAAGGTATCTAATACGCACCTCATTTCTCATCTCCTTGTGCTCGGGTTCGCCTTTCCAGCTACTTTACTAGCAATCTCCCTACTTGGAGAATCAGCACCTTTAAGCTCCTGTTCCCTACAGGTTGCAATTTGTCCTGAGGATGAACGGGAAGAGGGGCAACCAATGAGAGACTAGATCTAGGTGTTGGGACAGGCACAGGTCACTCTATTTTCCCATCAGGAAGAAGAATTAACCACAGGCTCAGCCTGCCGCCCAGAAGCAGAATAGGGCCTGAGGCAATCCCGCGCTTTTGCGGCCAGCTCCCAAAAAAGCGAGTTGAATAATGGAGCTCAGGGACACTGCAATTCACAAACCCGCAGAGTTATAAATGATAACTCTCATCCACAGATATATTGAGGGAAGGCAACGAAGAGGATTTGAAAGCAAGGCAGAATTGCAGGAAACAGATTTCAGGAGGTAGATTCGAAACGCCTTTAAAGCACATGAAAAGCGGCAAAACGTCGAGCATGATGCCCTTGGCCAAAAAGGGCGTATGCGTTTTTTCCTGAATATATTCAGGAAAAAACGCATACGCCCTTTTTGGCCAACCAAGCAACCTGGAAATGCAAATCAGCGCTACAAAGAAGTCTCGCTTCCCATCGGTCAAAAGGGTCATGCTGCAAAAAGTGTCAAAACCAGAAATGCAGGACAGGCCATGGAGAAATGACAGCCTTGCTACGCTGATGGGCGGGATGTAATTGCCAACAGCCACTCTGGAGTAGTATACGGTGTGTCCTGAAACATTGAAAAAACACAGCTTAGGGAGCATAGGGCACGTCCACTCATGGGCGTATAAATTGGGAAAACTAAAAATCAGCAAGACACAGGCACCCCAATGTTTAGGGCTGCTCTGTTGACAAGAACCTCCACTTCATGACACCTTAAATATCCCAGGAAAGAGAAAAATGGATAAAGAAGTTGTGGTCCTTATGTACAATGGAATATCACTCAGACATGAAATCAATGTCATAAGGCTAGTAGAAGCAAGATGAGTGGATTTAGGTACGACGATTCTAAGTGAAATAAGTCACACAGAAATAGACACTTATCATAAGCTATCACTTATAGAGGGAATGTAAAAACCGCTACACTTGAACTGAATTACAAAACAGAACAGAGTCACACGTTTAGAAAACACACTATGGCTGCTTAACGGGAAAGGTGAGGTGGGGTGATGCATAAAACAAGGGGTTCAAATTCGCTCAGATACCGTTCCATACACCCAATATGTAATAGACAAGACCTACTCCTTGCTCAGTGAACTGGACTCAACACCCCCTATTCACCGCACAAGAATATATGTGACTAGAAAGAATCTTAAAACCTATGTATTGATATCTGTCTGGAAGTGAGTCAAGTGGGTGTAAAGCCGCATAAACACAGCCGTGAAAAGCAGCTAAACCCCATTATAAAAATAAATTACTTTTAAAAACCCGTAAAACAAAGACAGTGAAAGAGAGAGAAATTCTTACAAAATTCGTTCAGAGGCTGTGATGCAACCTGGATTGACCATATCTAGACCCACAGCTGGATGAGACATAAGGGTGGACACTCTTGGGGCTGAAAGGTTGGGTGAGGTTGGGTGAGCAAACGCAGACCCTTTAAAGTAATACTGCCTGGTACCCATCCCATGGGTCCCAAATCTCCAGGTTCAAGGGCATCTTCCTACATCGAAAACATGCATGAGAAACCCAGAAGATGGTACACCGTGTGATTTTGAAAGGTTTCTAATACGCACCTCATTTCTCATCTCCTTGTGCTCGGGTTCGCCTTTCCAGCTACTTTACTAGCAATCTCCCTACTTGGAGAATCAGCACCTTTAAGCTCCTGTTCCCTACAGGTTGCAATTTGTCCTGAGGATGAACGGGAAGAGGGGCAACCAATGAGAGACTAGATCTAGGTGTTGGGACAGGCACAGGTCACTCTATTTTCCCATCAGGAAGAAGAATTAACCACAGGCTCAGCCTGCCGCCCAGAAGCAGAATAGGGCCTGAGGCAATCCCGCGCTTTTGCGGCCAGCTCCCAAAAAAGCGAGTTGAAAAATGGAGCTCAGGGACACTGCAATTCACAAACCCGCAGAGTTATAAATGATAACTCTCATCCACAGATATATTGAGGGAAGGCAACGAAGAGGATTTGAAAGCAAGGCAGAATTGCAGGAAACAGATTTCAGAAGGTAGATTCGAATCGCCTTTAAAGCACATGAAAAGCGGCAAAACGTCAACAATGATGCCCTTGGCCAAAAAGGGCGTATGCGTTTTTTCCTGAATATATTCAGGAAAAAACGCATACGCCCTTTTTGGCCAACCAAGCAACCTGGAAAGGCAAATCAGCGCTACAAAGAAGTCTCGCTTCCCATCGGTCAAAAGGGTCATGCTGCAAAAAGTGTCAAAACCAGAAATGCAGGACAGGCCATGGAGAAATGGCAGCCTTGCTACGCTGATGGGCGGGATGTAAATTGCCAACAGCCACTCTGGAGAAGTGTACGGTGTGTCCTGAAACATGGAAAAAACACAGCTTAGGGAGCATAGGGCACGTCCACTCATGGGCGTATAAATTGGGAAAACTAAAAATCAGCAAGACACAGGCACCCCAAAGTTTAGGGCTGCTCTGTTGACAAGAACCTCCACTTCATGACACCTTAAATATCCCAGGAAAGAGAAAAATGGATAAAGAAGTTGTGGTCCTTATGTACAATGGAATATCACTCAGACATGAAATCAATGTCATAAGGCTAGTAGAAGCAAGATGAGTGGATTTAGGTACGACGATTCTAAGTGAAATAAGTCACACAGAAATAGACACTTATCATAAGCTATCACTTAGAGAGGGAATGTAAAAACCGCTACACTTGAACTGAATTACAAAACAGAACAGAGTCACACGTTTAGAAAACACACTATGGCTGCTTAACGGGAAAGGTGAGGTGGGGTGATGCATAAAACAAGGGGTTCAAATTCGCTCAGATACCGTTCCATACACCCAATATGTAATAGACAAGACCTACTCCTTGCTCAGTGAACTGGACTCAACACCCCCTATTCACCGCACAAGAATATATGTGACTAGTAAGAATCTTAAAACCTATGTATTGATATCTGTCTGGAAGTGAGTCAAGTGGGTGTAAAGCCGCATAAACACAGCCGTGAAAAGCAGCTAAACCCCATTATAAAAATAAATTACTTTTAAAAACCCGTAAAACAAAGACAGTGAAAGAGAGAGAAATTCTTACAAAATTCGTTCAGAGGCAGTGATGCAACCTGGATTGACCATATCTAGACCCACAGCTGGATGAGACATAAGGGGGGACACTCTTGGGGCTGAAAGGTTGGGTGAGGTTGGGTGAGCAAACGCAGACCCTTTAAAGTAATACTGCGTGGTACCCATCCCATGGGTCCCATATCTCCAGGTTCAAGGGCATCTTCCTACATCGAAAACATGCATGAGAAACCCAGAAGATGGTACACCGTGTGATTTTGAAAGGTTTCTAATACGCACCTCATTTCTCATCTCCTTGTGCTCGGGTTCGCCTTTCCAGCTACTTTACTAGCAATCTCCCTACTTGGAGAATCAGCACCTTTAAGCTCCTGTTCCCTACAGGTTGCAATTTGTCCTGAGGATGAACGGGAAGAGGGGCAACCAATGAGAGACTAGATCTAGGTGTTGGGACAGGCACAGGTCACTCTATTTTCCCATCAGGAAGAAGAATTAACCACAGGCTCAGCCTGCCGCCCAGAAGCAGAATAGGTCCTGAGGCAATCCCGCGCTTTTGCGGCCAGCTCCCAAAAAAGCGAGTTGAAAAATGGAGCTAGGGACACTGCAATTCACAAACCCGCAGAGTTATAAATGATAACTCTCATCCACAGATATATTGAGGGAAGGCAACGAAGAGGATTTGAAAGCAAGGCAGAATTGCAGGAAACAGATTTCAGGAGGTAGATTCGAATCGCCTTTAAAGCACATGAAAAGCGGCAAAACGTCGAGAATGATGCCCTTGGCCAAAAAGGGCGTATGCGTTTTTTCCTGAATATATTCAGGAAAAAACGCATACGCCCTTTTTGGCCAACCAAGCAACCTGGAAAGGCAAATCAGCGCTACAAAGAAGTCTCGCTTCCCATCGGTCAAAAGGGTCATGCTGCAAAAAGTGTCAAAACCAGAAATGCAGGACAGGCCATGGAGAAATGGCAGCCTTGCTACGCTGATGGGCTGGATGTAAATTGCCAACAGCCACTCTGGAGAAGTGTACGGTGTGTCCTGAAACATGGAAAAAACACAGCTTAGGGAGCATAGGGCACGTCCACTCATGGGCGTATAAATTGGGAAAACTAAAAATCAGCAAGACACAGGCACCCCAAAGTTTAGGGCTGCTCTGTTGACAAGAACCTCCACTTCATGACACCTTAAATATCCCAGGAAAGAGAAAAATGGATAAAGAAGTTGTGGTCCTTATGTACAATGGAATATCACTCAGACATGAAATCAATGTCATAAGGCTAGTAGAAGCAAGATGAGTGGATTTAGGTACGACGATTCTAAGTGAAATAAGTCACACAGAAATAGACACTTATCATAAGCTATCACTTAGAGAGGGAATGTAAAAACCGCTACACTTGAACTGAATTACAAAACAGAACAGAGTCACACGTTTAGAAAACACACTATGGCTGCTTAACGGGAAAGGTGAGGTGGGGTGATGCATAAAACAAGGGTTTCAAATTCGCTCAGATACCGTTCCATACACCCAATATGTAATAGACAAGACCTACTCCTTGCTCAGTGAACTGGACTCAACACCCCCTATTCACCGCACAAGAATATGTGTGACTAGTAAGAATCTTAAAACCTATGTATTGATATCTGTCTGGAAGTGAGTCAAGTGGGTGTAAAGCCACATAAACACAGCCGTGAAAAGCAGCTCAACCCCATTATAAAAATAAATTACTTTTAAAAACCCGTAAAACAAAGACAGTGAAAGAGAGAGAAATTCTTACAAAATTCGTTCAGAGGCTGTGATGCAACCTGGATTGACCATATCTAGACCCACAGCTGGATGAGACATAAGGGTGGACACTCTTGGGGCTGAAAGGTTGGGTGAGGTTGGGTGAGCAAACGCAGACCCTTTAAAGTAATACTGCCTGGTACACATCCCATGGGTCCCAAATCTCCAGGTTCAAGGGCATCTTCCTACATCGAAAACATGCATGAGAAACCCAGAAGATGGTACACCGTGTGATTTTGAAAGGTTTCTAATACGCACCTCATTTCTCATCTCCTTGTGCTCGGGTTCGCCTTTCCAGCTACTTTACTAGCAATCTCCCTACTTGGAGAATCAGCACCTTTAAGCTCCTGTTTCCTACAGGTTGCAATTTGTCCTAAGGATGAACGGGAAGAGGGGCAACCAATGAGAGACTAGATCTAGGTGTTGGGACAGGCACAGGTCACTCTATTTTCCCATCAGGAAGAAGAATTAACCACAGGCTCAGCCTGCCGCCCAGAAGCAGAATAGGTCCTGAGGCAATCCCGCGCTTTTGAGGCCAGCTCCCAAAAAAGCGAGTTGAAAAATGGATCTCAGGGACACTGCAATTCACAAACCCGCAGAGTTATAAATGATAACTCTCATCCACAGATATATTGAGGGAAGGCAACGAAGAGGATTTGAAAGCAAGGCAGATTTGCAGGAAACAGATTTCAGGAGGTAGATTCGAATCGCCTTTAAAGCACATGAAAAGCGGCAAAACGTCAACAATGATGCCCTTGGCCAAAAAGGGCGTATGCGTTTTTTCCTGAATATATTCAGGAAAAAACGCATACGCCCTTTTTGGCCAACCAAGCAACCTGGAAAGGCAAATCAGCGCTACAAAGATGTCTCGCTTCCCATCGGTCAAAAGGGTCATGCTGCAAAAAGTGTCAAAACCAGAAATGCAGGACAGGCCATGGAGAAATGGCAGCCTTGCTACGCTGATGGGCGGGATGTAAATTGCCAACAGCCACTCTGGAGTAGTGTACGGTGTGTCCTGAAACATCGAAAAAACACAGCTTAGGGAGCATAGGGCACGTCCACTCATGGGCGTATAAATTGGGAAAACTAAAAATCAGCAAGACACAGGCACCCCAATGTTTAGGGCTGCTCTGTTGACAAGAACCTCCACTTCATGACACCTTAAATATCCCAGGAAAGAGAAAAAAGGATAAAGAAGTTGTGGTCCTTATGTACAATGGAATATCACTCAGACATGAAATCAATGTCATAAGGCTAGTAGAAGCAAGATGAGTGGATTTAGGTACGACGATTCTAAGTGAAATAAGTCACACAGAAATAGACACTTATCATAAGCTATCACTTATAGAGGGAATGTAAAAACCGCTACACTTGAACTGAATTACAAAACAGAACAGAGTCACACGTTTAGAAAACACACTATGGCTGCTTAACGGGAAAGGTGAGGTGGGGTGATGCATAAAACAAGGGTTTCAAATTCGCTCAGATACCGTTCCATACACCCAATATGTAATAGACAAGACCTACTCTTGCTCAGTGAACTGGACTCAACACCCCCTATTCACCGCACAAGAATATATGTGACTAGTAAGAATCTTAAAACCTATGTATTGATATCTGTCTGGAAGTGAGTCAAGTGGGTGTAAAGCCGCATAAACACAGCCGTGAAAAGCAGCTAAACCCCATTATAAAAATAAATTACTTTTAAAAACCCGTAAAACAAAGACAGTGAAAGACAGAGAAATTCTTACAAAATTCGTTCAGAGGGTGTGATGCAACCTGGATTGACCATATCTAGACCCACAGCTGGATGAGACATAAGGGTGGACACTCTTGGGGCTGAAAGTTTGGGTGAGGTTGGGTGAGCAAACGGAGACCCTTTAAAGTAATACTGCCTGGTACCCATCCCATGGGTCCCAAATCTCCAGGTTCAAGGGCATCTTCCTACATCGAAAACATGCATGAGAAACCCAGAAGATGGTACACTGTGTGATTTTGAAAGGTTTCTAAAACGCACCTCATTTCTCATCCCCTTGTGCTCGGGTTCGCCTTTCCAGCTACTTTACTAGCAATCTCCCTACTTGGAGAATCAGCACCTTTAAGCTCCTGTTCCCTACAGGTTGCAATTTGTCCTGAGGATGAACGGGAAGAGGGGCAACCAATGAGAGACTAGATCTAGGTGTTGGGACAGGCACAGGTCACTCTATTTTCCCATCAGGAAGAAGAATTAACCACAGGCTCAGCCTGCGGCCCAGAAGCAGAATAAGTCCTGAGGCAATCCCGCGTTTTTGCGGCCAGCTCCCAAAAAAGCGAGTTGAAAAATGGATCTCAGGGACACTGCAATTCACAAACCCGCAGAGTTATAAATGATAACTCTCATCCACAGATATATTGAGGGAAGGCAACGAAGAGGATTTGAAAGCAAGGCAGATTTGCAGGAAACAGATTTCAGGAGGTAGATTCGAATCGCCTTTAAAGCACATGAAAAGCGGCAAAACGTCAACAATGATGCCCTTGGCCAAAAAGGGCGTATGCGTTTTTTCCTGAATATATTCAGGAAAAAACGCATACGCCCTTTTTGGCCAACCAAGCAACCTGGAAAGGCAAATCAGCGCTACAAAGAAGTCTCGCTTCCCATCGGTCAAAAGGGTCATGCTGCAAAAAGTGTCAAAACCAGAAATGCAGGACAGGCCATGGAGAAATGGCAGCCTTGCTACGCTGATGGGCGGGATGTAAATTGCCAACAGCCACTCTGGAGAAGTGTACGGTGTGTCCTGAAACATGGAAAAAACACAGCTTAGGGAGCATAGGGCACGTCCACTCATGGGCGTATAAATTGGGAAAACTAAAAATCAGCAAGACACAGGCACCCCAATGTTTAGGGCTGCTCTGTTGACAAGAACCTCCACTTCATGACACCTTAAATATCCCAGGAAAGAGAAAAATGGATAAAGAAGTTGTGGTCCTTATGTACAATGGAATATCACTCAGACATGAAATCAATGTCATAAGGCTAGTAGAAGCAAGATGAGTGGATTTAGGTACGACGATTCTAAGTGAAATAAATCACACAGAAATAGACACTTATCATAAGCTATCACTTAGAGAGGGAATGTAAAAACCGCTACACTTGAACTGAATTACAAAACAGAACAGAGTCACACGTTTAGAAAACACACTATGGCTGCTTAACGGGAAAGGTGAGGTGGGGTGATGCATAAAACAAGGGGTTCAAATTCGCTCAGATACCGTTCCATACACCCAATATGTAATAGACAAGACCTACTCCTTGCTCAGTGAACTGGACTCAACACCACCTATTCACCGCACAAGAATATATGTGACTAGTAAGAATCTTAAAACCTATGTATTGATATCTGTCTGGAAGTGAGTCAAGTGGGTGTAAAGCCGCATAAACACAGCCGTGAAAAGCAGCTAAACCCCATTATAAAAATAAATTACTTTTAAAAACCCGTAAAACAAAGACAGTGAAAGAGAGAGAAATTCTTACAAAATTCGTTCAGAGGCAGTGATGCAACCTGGATTGACCATATCTAGACCCACAGCTGGATGAGACATAAGGGGGGACACTCTTGGGGCTGAAAGGTTGGGTGAGGTTGGGTGAGCAAACGCAGACCCTTTAAAGTAATACTGCGTGGTACCCATCCCATGGGTCCCATATCTCCAGGTTCAAGGGCATCTTCCTACATCGAAAACATGCATGAGAAACCCAGAAGATGGTACACCGTGTGATTTTGAAAGGTTTCTAATACGCACCTCATTTCTCATCTCCTTGTGCTCGGGTTCGCCTTTCCAGCTACTTTACTAGCAATCTCCCTACTTGGAGAATCAGCACCTTTAAGCTCCTGTTTCCTACAGGTTGCAATTTGTCCTAAGGATGAACGGGAAGAGGGGCAACCAATGAGAGACTAGATCTAGGTGTTGGGACAGGCACAGGTCACTCTATTTTCCCATCAGGAAGAAGAATTAACCACAGGCTCAGCCTGCCGCCCAGAAGCAGAATAGGTCCTGAGGCAATCCCGCGCTTTTGCGGCCAGCTCCCAAAAAAGCGAGTTGAAAAATGGATCTCAGGGACACTGCAATTCACAAACCCGCAGAGTTATAAATGATAACTCTCATCCACAGATATATTGAGGGAAGGCAACGAAGAGGATTTGAAAGCAAGGCAGATTTGCAGGAAACAGATTTCAGGAGGTAGATTCGAATCGCCTTTAAAGCACATGAAAAGCGGCAAAACGTCAACAATGATGCCCTTGGCCAAAAAGGGCGTATGCGTTTTTTCCTGAATATATTCAGGAAAAAACGCATACGCCCTTTTTGGCCAACCAAGCAACCTGGAAAGGCAAATCAGCGCTACAAAGATGTCTCGCTTCCCATCGGTCAAAAGGGTCATGCTGCAAAAAGTGTCAAAACCAGAAATGCAGGACAGGCCATGGAGAAATGGCAGCCTTGCTACGCTGATGGGCGGGATGTAAATTGCCAACAGCCACTCTGGAGTAGTGTACGGTGTGTCCTGAAACATCGAAAAAACACAGCTTAGGGAGCATAGGGCACGTCCACTCATGGGCGTATAAATTGGGAAAACTAAAAATCAGCAAGACACAGGCACCCCAATGTTTAGGGCTGCTCTGTTGACAAGAACCTCCACTTCATGACACCTTAAATATCCCAGGAAAGAGAAAAAAGGATAAAGAAGTTGTGGTCCTTATGTACAATGGAATATCACTCAGACATGAAATCAATGTCATAAGGCTAGTAGAAGCAAGATGAGTGGATTTAGGTACGACGATTCTAAGTGAAATAAGTCACACAGAAATAGACACTTATCATAAGCTATCACTTATAGAGGGAATGTAAAAACCGCTACACTTGAACTGAATTACAAAACAGAACAGAGTCACACGTTTAGAAAACACACTATGGCTGCTTAACGGGAAAGGTGAGGTGGGGTGATGCATAAAACAAGGGTTTCAAATTCGCTCAGATACCGTTCCATACACCCAATATGTAATAGACAAGACCTACTCTTGCTCAGTGAACTGGACTCAACACCCCCTATTCACCGCACAAGAATATATGTGACTAGTAAGAATCTTAATACCTATGTATTGATATCTGTCTGGAAGTGAGTCAAGTGGGTGTAAAGCCGCATAAACACAGCCGTGAAAAGCAGCTAAACCCCATTATAAAAATAAATTACTTTTAAAAACCCGTAAAACAAAGACAGTGAAAGACAGAGAAATTCTTACAAAATTCGTTCAGAGGGTGTGATGCAACCTGGATTGACCATATCTAGACCCACAGCTGGATGAGACATAAGGGTGGACACTCTTGGGGCTGAAAGTTTGGGTGAGGTTGGGTGAGCAAACGGAGACCCTTTAAAGTAATACTGCCTGGTACCCATCCCATGGGTCCCAAATCTCCAGGTTCAAGGGCATCTTCCTACATCGAAAACATGCATGAGAAACCCAGAAGATGGTACACTGTGTGATTTTGAAAGGTTTCTAAAACGCACCTCATTTCTCATCCCCTTGTGCTCGGGTTCGCCTTTCCAGCTACTTTACTAGCAATCTCCCTACTTGGAGAATCAGCACCTTTAAGCTCCTGTTCCCTACAGGTTGCAATTTGTCCTGAGGATGAACGGGAAGAGGGGCAACCAATGAGAGACTAGATCTAGGTGTTGGGACAGGCACAGGTCACTCTATTTTCCCATCAGGAAGAAGAATTAACCACAGGCTCAGCCTGCCGCCAGGAACCAGAATAGGGCCTGAGGCAATCACGTGCTTTTGCGGCCAGCTCCCAAAAAAGACAGTTGAAAAATGGAGCTCAGGGGAACTGCCATTCACAAACCTGCTGAATTATAAATGATAACTCTCGTCCACAAATATATTGAGGGAAGGCAACGAAGAGGATTTGAAAGCAAGGCAGAATTGCAGGAAACAGATTTCAGGAGGTAGATTCGAAACGCCTTTAAAGCACATGAAAAGCGGCAAAACTTCGAGAATGGTGCCCTTGGCCAAAAAGGGCGTATGCGTTTTTTTCTGAATATATTCAGGAAAAAACGCATACGCCCTTTTTGGCCAACCAAGCAACCTGGAAAGGCAAATCAGCGCTACAAAGAAGTCTCGCTTCCCATCGGTCAAAAGGGTCATGCTGCAAAAAGTGTCAAAACCAGAAATGCAGGACAGGCCATGGAGAAATGACAGCCTTGCTACGCTGATGGGCGGGATGTAAATTGCCAACAGCCACTCTGGAGTAGTATACGGTGTGTCCTGAAACATCGAAAAAACACAGCTTAGGGAGCATAGGGCACGTCCACTCATGGGCGTATAAATTGGGAAAACTAAAAATCAGCAAGACACAGGCACCCCAATGTTTAGGGCTGCTCTGTTGACAAGAATCTCCACATCATGACACCTTAAATATCCCAGGAAAGAGAAAAATGGATAAAGAAGTTGTGGTCCTTATGTACAATGGAATATCACTCAGACATGTAATCAATGTCATAAGGCTAGTAGAAGCAAGATGAGTGGATTTAGGTACGACGATTCTAAGTGAAATAAGTCACACAGAAATAGACACTTATCATAAGCTATCACTTAGAGAGGGAATGTAAAAACCGCTACACTTGAACTGAATTACAAAACAGAACAGAGTCACACGTTTAGAAAACACACTATGGCTGCTTAACGGGAAAGGTGAGGTGGGGTGATGCATAAAACGGGTTTCAAGTTCGCTCAGATACCGTTCCATACACCCAATATGTAATAGACAAGACCTACTCCTTGCTCAGTGAACTGGACTCAACACCCCCTATTCACCGCACAAGAATATATGTGACTAGTAAGAATCTTAAAACCTATGTATTGATATCTGTCTGGAAGTGAGTCAAGTGGGTGTAAAGCCGCATAAACACAGCCGTGAAAAGCAGCTAAACCCCATTATAAAAATAAATTACTTTTAAAAACCCTTAAAACAAAGACAGTGAAAGAGAGAGAAATTCTTACAAAATTCGTTCAGAGGCTGTGATGCAACCTGGATTGACCATATCTAGACCCACAGCTGGATGAGACATAAGGGGGGACACTCTTGGGGCTGAAAGGTTGGGTGAGGTTGGGTGAGCAAACGCAGACCCTTTAAAGTAATACTGCGTGGTACCCATCCCATGGGTCCCAAATCTCCAGGTTCAAGGGCATCTTCCTACATCGAAAACATGCATGAGAAACCCAGAAGATGGTACACCGTGTGATTTTGAAAGGTTTCTAATACGCACCTCATTTCTCATCTCCTTGTGCTCGGGTTCGCCTTTCCAGCTACTTTACTAGCAATCTCCCTACTTGGAGAATCAGCACCTTTAAGCTCCTGTTCCCTACAGGTTGCAATTTGACCTGAGGATGAACGGGAAGAGGGGCAACCAATGAGAGACTAGATCTAGGTGTTGGGACAGGCACAGGTCACTCTATTTTCCCATCAGGAAGAAGAATTAACCACAGGCTCAGCCTGCCGCCCAGAAGCAGAATAGGTCCTGAGGCAATCCCGCGCTTTTGCGGCCAGCTCCCAAAAAAGCGAGTTGAAAAATGGAGCTCAGGGACACTGCAATTCACAAACCCGCAGAGTTATAAATGATAACTCTCATCCACAGATATATTGAGGGAAGGCAACGAAGAGGATTTGAAAGCAAGGCAGAATTGCAGGAAACAGATTTCAGGAGGTAGATTCGAATCGCCTTTAAAGCACATGAAAAGCAGCAAAACGTCAACAATGATGCCCTTGGCCAAAAAGGGCGTATGCGTTTTTTCCTGAATATATTCAGGAAAAAACGCATACGCCCTTTTTGGCCAACCAAGCAACCTGGAAAGGCAAATCAGCGCTACAAAGAAGTCTCGCTTCCCATCGGTCAAAAGGGTCATGCTGCAAAAAGTGTCAAAACCAGAAATGCAGGACAGGCCATGGAGAAATGGCAGCCTTGCTACGCTGATGGGCGGGATGTAAATTGCCAACAGCCACTCTGGAGAAGTGTACGGTGTGTCCTGAAACATGGAAAAAACACAGCTTAGGGAGCATAGGGCACGTCCACTCATGGGCGTATAAATTGGGAAAACTAAAAATCAGCAAGACACAGGCACCCCAAAGTTTAGGGCTGCTCTGTTGACAAGAACCTCCACTTCATGACACCTTAAATATCCCAGGAAAGAGAAAAATGGATAAAGAAATTGTGGTCCTTATGTACAATGGAATATCACTGAGACATGAAATCAATGTCATAAGGCTAGTAGAAGCAAGATGAGTGGATTTAGGTACGACGATTCTAAGTGAAATAAGTCACACAGAAATAGACACTTATCATAAGCTATCACTTAGAGAGGGAATGTAAAAACCGCTACACTTGAACTGAATTACAAAACAGAACAGAGTCACACGTTTAGAAAACACACTATGGCTGCTTAACGGGAAAGTTGAGGTGGGGTGATGCATAAAACAAGGGTTTCAAATTCGCTCAGATACCGTTCCATACACCCAATATGTAATAGACAAGACCTACTCCTTGCTCAGTGAACTGGACTCAACACCCCCTATTCACCGCACAAGAATATATGTGACTAGTAAGAATCTTAAAACCTATGTATTGATATCTGTCTGGAAGTGAGTCAAGTGGGTGTAAAGCCGCATAAACACAGCCGTGAAAAGCAGCTAAACCCCATTATAAAAATAAATTACTTTTAAAAACCCGTAAAACAAAGACAGTGAAAGAGAGAGAAATTCTTACAAAATTCGTTCAGAGGCTGTGATGCAACCTGGATTGACCATATCTAGACCCACAGCTGGATGAGACATAAGGGGGGACACTCTTGGGGCTGAAAGGTTGGGTGAGGTTGGGTGAGCAAATGCAGACCCTTTAAAGTTATACTGCGTGGTACCCATCCCATGGGTCCCAAATCTCCAGGTTCAAGGGCATCTTCCTACATCGAAAACATGCATGAGAAACCCAGAAGATGGTACACCATATGATTTTGAAAGGTTTCTAATACGCACCTCATTTCTCATCTCCTTGTGCTCGGGTTCGCCTTTCCAGCTACTTTACTAGCAATCTCCCTACTTGGAGAATCAGCACCTTTAAGCTCCTGTTCCCTACAGGTTGCAATTTGTCCTGAGGATGAACGGGAAGAGGGGCAACCAATGAGAGACTAGATCTAGGTGTTGGGACAGGCACAGGTCACTCTATTTTCCCATCAGGAAGAAGAATTAACCACAGGCTCAGCCTGCCGCCCAGAAGCAGAATAGGGCCTGAGGCAATCCCGCGCTTTTGCGGCCAGCTCCCAAAAAAGCGAGTTGAATAATGGAGCTCAGGGACACTGCAATTCACAAACCCGCAGAGTTATAAATGATAACTCTCATCCACAGATATATTGAGGGAAGGCAACGAAGAGGATTTGAAAGCAAGGCAGAATTGCAGGAAACAGATTTCAGGAGGTAGATTCGAAACGCCTTTAAAGCACATGAAAAGCGGCAAAACGTCAACAATGATGCCCTTGGCCAAAAAGGGCGTATGCGTTTTTTCCTGAATATATTCAGGAAAAAACGCATACGCCCTTTTTGGCCAACCAAGCAACCTGGAAAGGCAAATCAGCGCTACAAAGATGTCTCGCTTCCCATCGGTCAAAAGGGTCATGCTGCAAAAAGTGTCAAAACCAGAAATGCAGGACAGGCCATGGAGAAATGGCAGCCTTGCTACGCTGATGGGCGGGATGTAAATTGCCAACAGCCACTCTGGAGTAGTGTACGGTGTGTCCTGAAACATCGAAAAAACACAGCTTAGGGAGCATAGGGCACGTCCACTCATGGGCGTATAAATTGGGAAAACTAAAAATCAGCAAGACACAGGCACCCCAATGTTTAGGGCTGCTCTGTTGACAAGAACCTCCACTTCATGACACCTTAAATATCCCAGGAAAGAGAAAAAAGGATAAAGAAGTTGTGGTCCTTATGTACAATGGAATATCACTCAGACATGAAATCAATGTCATAAGGCTAGTAGAAGCAAGATGAGTGGATTTAGGTACGACGATTCTAAGTGAAATAAGTCACACAGAAATAGACACTTATCATAAGCTATCACTTATAGAGGGAATGTAAAAACCGCTACACTTGAACTGAATTACAAAACAGAACAGAGTCACACGTTTAGAAAACACACTATGGCTGCTTAACGGGAAAGGTGAGGTGGGGTGATGCATAAAACAAGGGTTTCAAATTCGCTCAGATACCGTTCCATACACCCAATATGTAATAGACAAGACCTACTCTTGCTCAGTGAACTGGACTCAACACCCCCTATTCACCGCACAAGAATATATGTGACTAGTAAGAATCTTAAAACCTATGTATTGATATCTGTCTGGAAGTGAGTCAAGTGGGTGTAAAGCCGCATAAACACAGCCGTGAAAAGCAGCTAAACCCCATTATAAAAATAAATTACTTTTAAAAACCCGTAAAACAAAGACAGTGAAAGACAGAGAAATTCTTACAAAATTCGTTCAGAGGGTGTGATGCAACCTGGATTGACCATATCTAGACCCACAGCTGGATGAGACATAAGGGTGGACACTCTTGGGGCTGAAAGTTTGGGTGAGGTTGGGTGAGCAAACGGAGACCCTTTAAAGTAATACTGCCTGGTACCCATCCCATGGGTCCCAAATCTCCAGGTTCAAGGGCATCTTCCTACATCGAAAACATGCATGAGAAACCCAGAAGATGGTACACTGTGTGATTTTGAAAGGTTTCTAAAACGCACCTCATTTCTCATCCCCTTGTGCTCGGGTTCGCCTTTCCAGCTACTTTACTAGCAATCTCCCTACTTGGAGAATCAGCACCTTTAAGCTCCTGTTCCCTACAGGTTGCAATTTGTCCTGAGGATGAACGGGAAGAGGGGCAACCAATGAGAGACTAGATCTAGGTGTTGGGACAGGCACAGGTCACTCTATTTTCCCATCAGGAAGAAGAATTAACCACAGGCTCAGCCTGCCGCCAGGAACCAGAATAGGGCCTGAGGCAATCACGTGCTTTTGCGGCCAGCTCCCAAAAAAGACAGTTGAAAAATGGAGCTCAGGGGAACTGCCATTCACAAACCTGCTGAATTATAAATGATAACTCTCGTCCACAAATATATTGAGGGAAGGCAACGAAGAGGATTTGAAAGCAAGGCAGAATTGCAGGAAACAGATTTCAGGAGGTAGATTCGAAACGCCTTTAAAGCACATGAAAAGCGGCAAAACTTCGAGAATGGTGCCCTTGGCCAAAAAGGGCGTATGCGTTTTTTTCTGAATATATTCAGGAAAAAACGCATACGCCCTTTTTGGCCAACCAAGCAACCTGGAAAGGCAAATCAGCGCTACAAAGAAGTCTCGCTTCCCATCGGTCAAAAGGGTCATGCTGCAAAAAGTGTCAAAACCAGAAATGCAGGACAGGCCATGGAGAAATGACAGCCTTGCTACGCTGATGGGCGGGATGTAAATTGCCAACAGCCACTCTGGAGTAGTATACGGTGTGTCCTGAAACATCGAAAAAACACAGCTTAGGGAGCATAGGGCACGTCCACTCATGGGCGTATAAATTGGGAAAACTAAAAATCAGCAAGACACAGGCACCCCAATGTTTAGGGCTGCTCTGTTGACAAGAATCTCCACATCATGACACCTTAAATATCCCAGGAAAGAGAAAAATGGATAAAGAAGTTGTGGTCCTTATGTACAATGGAATATCACTCAGACATGTAATCAATGTCATAAGGCTAGTAGAAGCAAGATGAGTGGATTTAGGTACGACGATTCTAAGTGAAATAAGTCACACAGAAATAGACACTTATCATAAGCTATCACTTAGAGAGGGAATGTAAAAACCGCTACACTTGAACTGAATTACAAAACAGAACAGAGTCACACGTTTAGAAAACACACTATGGCTGCTTAACGGGAAAGGTGAGGTGGGGTGATGCATAAAACAAGGGTTTCAAGTTCGCTCAGATACCGTTCCATACACCCAATATGTAATAGACAAGACCTACTCCTTGCTCAGTGAACTGGACTCAACACCCCCTATTCACCGCACAAGAATATATGTGACTAGTAAGAATCTTAAAACCTATGTATTGATATCTGTCTGGAAGTGAGTCAAGTGGGTGTAAAGCCGCATAAACACAGCCGTGAAAAGCAGCTAAACCCCATTATAAAAATAAATTACTTTTAAAAACCCTTAAAACAAAGACAGTGAAAGAGAGAGAAATTCTTACAAAATTCGTTCAGAGGCTGTGATGCAACCTGGATTGACCATATCTAGACCCACAGCTGGATGAGACATAAGGGGGGACACTCTTGGGGCTGAAAGGTTGGGTGAGGTTGGGTGAGCAAACGCAGACCCTTTAAAGTAATACTGCGTGGTACCCATCCCATGGGTCCCAAATCTCCAGGTTCAAGGGCATCTTCCTACATCGAAAACATGCATGAGAAACCCAGAAGATGGTACACCGTGTGATTTTGAAAGGTTTCTAATACGCACCTCATTTCTCATCTCCTTGTGCTCGGGTTCGCCTTTCCAGCTACTTTACTAGCAATCTCCCTACTTGGAGAATCAGCACCTTTAAGCTCCTGTTCCCTACAGGTTGCAATTTGACCTGAGGATGAACGGGAAGAGGGGCAACCAATGAGAGACTAGATCTAGGTGTTGGGACAGGCACAGGTCACTCTATTTTCCCATCAGGAAGAAGAATTAACCACAGGCTCAGCCTGCCGCCCAGAAGCAGAATAGGTCCTGAGGCAATCCCGCGCTTTTGCGGCCAGCTCCCAAAAAAGCGAGTTGAAAAATGGAGCTCAGGGACACTGCAATTCACAAACCCGCAGAGTTATAAATGATAACTCTCATCCACAGATATATTGAGGGAAGGCAACGAAGAGGATTTGAAAGCAAGGCAGAATTGCAGGAAACAGATTTCAGGAGGTAGATTCGAATCGCCTTTAAAGCACATGAAAAGCAGCAAAACGTCAACAATGATGCCCTTGGCCAAAAAGGGCGTATGCGTTTTTTCCTGAATATATTCAGGAAAAAACGCATACGCCCTTTTTGGCCAACCAAGCAACCTGGAAAGGCAAATCAGCGCTACAAAGAAGTCTCGCTTCCCATCGGTCAAAAGGGTCATGCTGCAAAAAGTGTCAAAACCAGAAATGCAGGACAGGCCATGGAGAAATGGCAGCCTTGCTACGCTGATGGGCGGGATGTAAATTGCCAACAGCCACTCTGGAGAAGTGTACGGTGTGTCCTGAAACATGGAAAAAACACAGCTGAGGGAGCATAGGGCACGTCCACTCATGGGCGTATAAATTGGGAAAACTAAAAATCAGCAAGACACAGGCACCCCAAAGTTTAGGGCTGCTCTGTTGACAAGAACCTCCACTTCATGACACCTTAAATATCCCAGGAAAGAGAAAAATGGATAAAGAAATTGTGGTCCTTATGTACAATGGAATATCACTGAGACATGAAATCAATGTCATAAGGCTAGTAGAAGCAAGATGAGTGGATTTAGGTACGACGATTCTAAGTGAAATAAGTCACACAGAAATAGACACTTATCATAAGCTATCACTTATAGAGGGAATGTAAAAACCGCTACACTTGAACTGAATTACAAAACAGAACAGAGTCACACGTTTAGAAAACACACTATGGCTGCTTAACGGGAAAGTTGAGGTGGGGTGATGCATAAAACAAGGGTTTCAAATTCGCTCAGATACCGTTCCATACACCCAATATGTAATAGACAAGACCTACTCCTTGCTCAGTGAACTGGACTCAACACCCCCTATTCACCGCACAAGAATATATGTGACTAGTAAGAATCTTAAAACCTATGTATTGATATCTGTCTGGAAGTGAGTCAAGTGGGTGTAAAGCCGCATAAACACAGCCGTGAAAAGCAGCTAAACCCCATTATAAAAATAAATTACTTTTAAAAACCCGTAAAACAAAGACAGTGAAAGAGAGAGAAATTCTTACAAAATTCGTTCAGAGGCTGTGATGCAACCTGGATTGACCATATCTAGACCCACAGCTGGATGAGACATAAGGGGGGACACTCTTGGGGCTGAAAGGTTGGGTGAGGTTGGGTGAGCAAATGCAGACCCTTTAAAGTTATACTGCGTGGTACCCATCCCATGGGTCCCAAATCTCCAGGTTCAAGGGCATCTTCCTACATCGAAAACATGCATGAGAAACCCAGAAGATGGTACACCATATGATTTTGAAAGGTTTCTAATACGCACCTCATTTCTCATCTCCTTGTGCTCGGGTTCGCCTTTCCAGCTACTTTACTAGCAATCTCCCTACTTGGAGAATCAGCACCTTTAAGCTCCTGTTCCCTACAGGTTGCAATTTGTCCTGAGGATGAACGGGAAGAGGGGCAACCAATGAGAGACTAGATCTAGGTGTTGGGACAGGCACAGGTCACTCTATTTTCCCATCAGGAAGAAGAATTAACCACAGGCTCAGCCTGCCGCCCAGAAGCAGAATAGGGCCTGAGGCAATCCCGCGCTTTTGCGGCCAGCTCCCAAAAAAGCGAGTTGAATAATGGAGCTCAGGGACACTGCAATTCACAAACCCGCAGAGTTATAAATGATAACTCTCATCCACAGATATATTGAGGGAAGGCAACGAAGAGGATTTGAAAGCAAGGCAGAATTGCAGGAAACAGATTTCAGGAGGTAGATTCGAAACGCCTTTAAAGCACATGAAAAGCGGCAAAACGTCGAGAATGATGCCCTTGGCCAAAAAGGGCGTATGCGTTTTTTCCTGAATATATTCAGGAAAAAACGCATACGCCCTTTTTGGCCAACCAAGCAACCTGGAAAGGCAAATCAGCGCTACAAAGAAGTCTCGCTTCCCATCGGTCAAAAGGGTCATGCTGCAAAAAGTGTCAAAACCAGAAATGCAGGACAGGCCATGGAGAAATGACAGCCTTGCTACGCTGATGGGCGGGATGTAAATTGCCAACAGCCACTCTGGAGTAGTATACGGTGTGTCCTGAAACATCGAAAAAACACAGCTTAGGGAGCATAGGACACGTCCACTCATGGGCGTATAAATTGGGAAAACTAAAAATCAGCAAGACACAGGCACCCCAATGTTTAGGGCTGCTCTGTTGACAAGAACCTCCACTTCATGACACCTTAAATATCCCAGGAAAGAGAAAAATGGATAAAGAAGTTGTGGTCCTTATGTACAATGGAATATCCCTCAGACATGAAATCAATGTCATAAGGCTAGTAGAAGCAAGATGAGTGGATTTAGGTACGACGATTCTAAGTGAAATAAGTCACACAGAAATAGACACTTATCATAAGCTATCACTTATAGAGGGAATGTAAAAACCGCTACACTTGAACTGAATTACAAAACAGAACAGAGTCACACGTTTAGAAAACACACTATGGCTGCTTAACGGGAAAGGTGAGGTGGGGTGATGCATAAAACAAGGGTTTCAAATTCGCTCAGATACCGTTCCATACACCCAATATGTAATAGACAAGACCTACTCCTTGCTCAGTGAACTGGACTCAACACCCCCTATTCACCGCACAAGAATATATGTGACTAGTAAGAATCTTAAAACCTATGTATTGATATCTGTCTGGAAGTGAGTCAAGTGGGTGTAAAGCCGCATAAACACAGCCGTGAAAAGCAGCTAAACCCCATTATAAAAATAAATTACTTTTAAAAACCCGTAAAACAAAGACAGTGAAAGAGAGAGAAATTCTTACAAAATTCGTTCAGAGGCTGTGATGCAACCTGGATTGACCATATCTAGACCCACAGCTGGATGAGACATAAGGGTGGACACTCTTGGGGCTGAAAGGTTGGGTGAGGTTGGGTGAGCAAACGCAGACCCTTTAAAGTAATACTGCGTGGTACCCATCCCATGGGTCCCAAATCTCCAGGTTCAAGGGCATCTTCCTACATCGAAAACATGCATGAGAAACCCAGAAGATGGTACACCGTGTGATTTTGAAAGGTATCTAATACGCACCTCATTTCTCATCTCCTTGTGCTCGGGTTCGCCTTTCCAGCTACTTTACTAGCAATCTCCCTAGTTGGAGAATCAGCACCTTTAAGCTCCTGTTCCCTACAGGTTGCAATTTGTCCTGAGGATGAACGGGAAGAGGGGCAACCAATGAGAGACTAGATCTAGGTGTTGGGACAGGCACAGGTCACTCTATTTTCCCATCAGGAAGAAGAATTAACCACAGGCTCAGCCTGCCGCCCAGAAGCAGAATAGGGCCTGAGGCAATCCCGCGCTTTTGCGGCCAGCTCCCAAAAAAGCGAGTTGAATAATGGAGCTCAGGGACACTGCAATTCACAAACCCGCAGAGTTATAAATGATAACTCTCATCCACAGATATATTGAGGGAAGGCAACGAAGAGGATTTGAAAGCAAGGCAGAATTGCAGGAAACAGATTTCAGGAGGTAGATTCGAAACGCCTTTAAAGCACATGAAAAGCGGCAAAACGTCGAGAATGGTGCCCTTGGCCAAAAAGGGCGTATGCGTTTTTTCCTGAATATATTCAGGAAAAAACGCATACGCCCTTTTTGGCCAACCAAGCAACCTGGAAAGGCAAATCAGCGCTACAAAGAAGTTTCGCTTCCCATCGGTCAAAAGGGTCATGCTGCAAAAAGTGTCAAAACCAGAAATGCAGGACAGGCCATGGAGAAATGGCAGCCTTGCTACGCTGATGGGCGGGATGTAAATTGCCAACAGCCACTCTGGAGAAGTGTACGGTGTGTCCTGAAACATGGAAAAAACACAGCTTAGGGAGCATAGGGCACGTCCACTCATGGGCGTATAAATTGGGAAAACTAAAAATCAGCAAGACACAGGCACCCCAAAGTTTAGGGCTGCTCTGTTGACAAGAACCTCCACTTCATGACACCTTAAATATCCCAGGAAAGAGAAAAATGGATAAAGAAATTGTGGTCCTTATGTACAATGGAATATCACTGAGACATGAAATCAATGTCATAAGGCTAGTAGAAGCAAGATGAGTGGATTTAGGTACGACGATTCTAAGTGAAATAAGTCACACAGAAATAGACACTTATCATAAGCTATCACTTATAGAGGGAATGTAAAAACCGCTACACTTGAACTGAATTACAAAACAGAACAGAGTCACACGTTTAGAAAACACACTATGGCTGCTTAACGGGAAAGGTGAGGTGGGGTGATGCATAAAACAAGGGTTTCAAATTCGCTCAGATACCGTTCCATACACCCAATATGTAATAGACAAGACCTACTCCTTGCTCAGTGAACTCGACTCAACACCCCCTATTCACCGCACAAGAATATATGTGACTAGTAAGAATCTTAAAACCTATGTATTGATATCTGTCTGGAAGTGAGTCAAGTGGGTGTAAAGCCGCATAAACACAGCCGTGAAAAGCAGCTAAACCCCATTATAAAAATAAATTACTTTTAAAAACCCGTAAAACAAAGACAGTGAAAGAGAGA
Organism: Eschrichtius robustus; assembly: GCF_028021215.1. Taxonomy (NCBI): domain Eukaryota; kingdom Metazoa; phylum Chordata; class Mammalia; order Artiodactyla; family Eschrichtiidae; genus Eschrichtius; species Eschrichtius robustus. Next base: position 839,240 of record NW_027175224.1, read on the forward strand.
GAAATTCTTACAATATTCGTTCAGAGGCTGTGATGCAACCTGGATTGACCATATCTAGACCCACAGCTGGATGAGACATAAGGGGGGACACTCTTGGGGCTGAAAGGTTGGGTGAGGTTGGGTGAGCAAACGCAGACCCTTTAAAGTAATACTGCGTGGTACCCATCCCATGGGTCCCAAATCTCCAGGTTCAAGGGCATCTTCCTACATCGAAAACATGCATGAGAAACCCAGAAGATGGTACACCATATGATTTTGAAAGGTTTCTAATACGCACCTCATTTCTCATCTCCTTGTGCTCGGGTTCGCCTTTCCAGCTACTTTACTAGCAATCTCCCTACTTGGAGAATCAGCACCTTTAAGCTCCTGTTCCCTACAGGTTGCAATTTGTCCTGAGGATGAACGGGAAGAGGGGCAACCAATGAGAGACTAGATCTAGGTGTTGGGACAGGCACAGGTCACTCTATTTTCCCATCAGGAAGAAGAATTAACCACAGGCTCAGCCTGCCGCCCAGAAGCAGAATAGGGCCTGAGGCAATCCCGCGCTTTTGCGGCCAGCTCCCAAAAAAGCGAGTTGAATAATGGAGCTCAGGGACACTGCAATTCACAAACCCGCAGAGTTATAAATGATAACTCTCATCCACAGATATATTGAGGGAAGGCAACGAAGAGGATTTGAAAGCAAGGCAGAATTGCAGGAAACAGATTTCAGGAGGTAGATTCGAAACGCCATTAAAGCACATGAAAAGCGGCAAAACGTCGAGAATGATGCCCTTGGCCAAAAAGGGCGTATGCGTTTTTTCCTGAATATATTCAGGAAAAAACGCATACGCCCTTTTTGGCCAACCAAGCAACCTGGAAAGGCAAATCAGCGCTACAAAGAAGTCTCGCTTCCCATCGGTCAAAAGGGTCATGCTGCAAAAAGTGTCAAAACCAGAAATGCAGGACAGGCCATGGAGAAATGACAGCCTTGCTACGCTGATGGGCGGGATGTAAATTGCCAACAGCCACTCTGGAGTAGTATACGGTGTGTCCTGAAACATCGAAAAAACACAGCTTAGGGAGCATAGGGCACGTCCACTCATGGGCGTATAAATTGGGAAAAATAAAAATCAGCAAGACACAGGCACCCCAATGTTTGGGGCTGCTCTGTTGACAAGAACCTCCACTTCATGACACCTTAAATATCCCAGGAAAGAGAAAAATGGATAAAGAAGTTGTGGTCCTTATGTACAATGGAATATCACTCAGACATGAAATCAATGTCATAAGGCTAGTAGAAGCAAGATGAGTGGATTTAGGTACGACGATTCTAAGTGAAATAAGTCACACAGAAATAGACACTTATCATAAGCTATCACTTAGAGAGGGAATGTAAAAACCGCTACACTTGAACTGAATTACAAAACAGAACAGAGTCACACGTTTAGAAAACACACTATGGCTGCTTAACGGGAAAGGTGAGGTGGGGTGATGCATAAAACAAGGGTTTCAAATTCTCTCAGATACCGTTCCATACACCCAATATGTAATAGACAAGACCTACTCCTTGCTCAGTGAACTCGACTCAACACCCCCTATTCACCGCACAAGAATATATGTGACTAGTAAGAATCTTAAAACCTATGTATTGATATCTGTCTGGAAGTGAGTCAAGTGGGTGTAAAGCCGCATAAACACAGCCGTGAAAAGCAGCTAAACCCCATTATAAAAATAAATTACTTTTAAAAACCCGTAAAACAAAGACAGTGAAAGAGAGAGAAATTCTTACAAAATTCGTTCAGAGGCTGTGATGCAACCTGGATTGACCATATCTAGACCCACAGCTGGATGAGACATAAGGGGGGACACTCTTGGGGCTGAAAGGTTGGGTGAGCAAACGCAGACCCTTTAAAGTAATACTGCGTGGTACCCATCCCATGGGTCCCAAATCTCCAGGTTCAAGGGCATCTTCCTACATCGAAAACATGCATGAGAAACCCAGAAGATGGTACACCGTGTGATTTTGAAAGGTTTCTAATACGCACCTCATTTCTCATCTCCTTGTGCTCGGGTTCGCCTTTCCAGCTACTTTACTAGCAATCTCCCTACTTGGAGAATCAGCACCTTTAAGCTCCTGTTCCCTACAGGTTGCAATTTATCCTGAGGATGAACAGGAAGAGGGGCAACCAATGAGAGACTAGATCTAGGTGTTGGGACAGGCACAGGTCACTCTATTTTCCCATCAGGAAGAAGAATTAACCACAGGCTCAGCCTGCCGCCCAGAAGCAGAATAGGTCCTGAGGCAATCCCGCGCTTTTGCGGCCAGCTCCCAAAAAAGCGAGTTGAAAAATGGAGCTCAGGGACACTGCAATTCACAAACCCGCAGAGTTATAAATGATAACTCTCATCCACAGATATATTGAGGGAAGGCAACGAAGAGGATTTGAAAGCAAGGCAGAATTGCAGGAAACAGATTTCACGAGGTAGATTCGAATCGCCTTTAAAGCACATGAAGAGCGGCAAAACGTCAACAATGATGCTCTTGGCCAAAAAGGGCGTATGCGTTTTTTCCTGAATATATTCAGGAAAAAACGCATACGCCCTTTTTGGCCAACCAAGCAACCTGGAAAGGCAAATCAGCGCTACAAAGAAGTCTCGCTTCCCATCGGTCAAAAGGGTCATGCTGCAAAAAGTGTCAAAACCAGAAATGCAGGACAGGCCATGGAGAAATGGCAGCCTTGCTACGCTGATGGGCGGGATGTAAATTGCCAACCGCCACTCTGGAGAAGTGTACGGTGTGTCCTGAAACATCGAAAAAACACAGCTTAGGGAGCATAGGGCACGTCCACTCATGGGCGTATAAATTGGGAAAACTAAAAATCAGCAAGACACAGGCACCCCAATGTTTAGAGCTGCTCTGTTGACAAGAACCTCCACTTCATGACACCTTAAATATCCCAGGAAAGAGAAAAATGGATAAAGAAGTTGTGGTCCTTATGTACAATGGAATATCACTCAGACATGAAATCAATGTCATAAGGCTAGTAGAAGCAAGATGAGTGGATTTAGGTACGACGATTCTAAGTGAAATAAGTCACACAGAAATAGACACTTATCATAAGCTATCACTTAGAGAGGGAATGTAAAAACCGCTACACTTGAACTGAATTACAAAACAGAACAGAGTCACACGTTTAGAAAACACACTATGGCTGCTTAACGGGGAAGGTGAGGTGGGGTGATGCATAAAACAAGGGTTTCAAATTCGCTCAGATACCGTTCCATACACCCAATATGTAATAGACAAGACCTAATCCTTGCTCAGTGAACTGGACTCAACACCCCCTATTCACCGCACAAGAATATATGTGACTAGTAAGAATCTTAAAACCTATGTATTGATATCTGTCTGGAAGTGAGTCAAGTGGGTGTAAAGCCGCATAAACACAGCCGTGAAAAGCAGCTAAACCCCATTATAAAAATAAATTACTTTTAAAAACCCGTAAAACAAAGACAGTGAAAGAGAGAGAAATTCTTACAAAATTCGTTCAGAGGCTGTGATGCAACCTGGATTGACCATATCTAGACTCACAGCTGGATGAGACATAAGGGGGGACACTCTTGGGGCTGAAAGGTTGGGTGAGGTTGGGTGAGCAAACGCAGACCCTTTAAAGTAATACTGCGTGGTACCCATCCCATGGGTCCCAAATCTCCAGGTTCAAGGGCATCTTCCTACATCGAAAACATGCATGAGAAACCCAGAAGATGGTACACCGTGTGATTTTGAAAGGTTTCTAATACGCACCTCATTTCTCATCTCCTTGTGCTCGGGTTCGCCTTTCCAGCTACTTTACTAGCAATCTCCCTAGTTGGAGAATCAGCACCTTTAAGCTCCTGTTCCCTACAGGTTGCAATTTGTCCTGAGGATGAACGGGAAGAGGGGCAACCAATGAGAGACTAGATCTAGGTGTTGGGACAGGCACAGGTCACTCTATTTTCCCATCAGGAAGAAGAATTAACCACAGGCTCAGCCTGCCGCCCAGAAGCAGAATAGGGCCTGAGGCAATCCCGCGCTTTTGCGGCCAGCTCCCAAAAAAGCGAGTTGAATAATGGAGCTCAGGGACACTGCAATTCACAAACCCGCAGAGTTATAAATGATAACTCTCATCCACAGATATATTGAGGGAAGGCAACGAAGAGGATTTGAAAGCAAGGCAGAATTGCAGGAAACAGATTTCAGGAGGTAGATTCGAAACGCCTTTAAAGCACATGAAAAGCGGCAAAACGTCGAGAATGGTGCCCTTGGCCAAAAAGGGCGTATGCGTTTTTTCCTGAATATATTCAGGAAAAAACGCATACGCCCTTTTTGGCCAACCAAGCAACCTGGAAAGGCAAATCAGCGCTACAAAGAAGTTTCGCTTCCCATCGGTCAAAAGGGTCATGCTGCAAAAAGTGTCAAAACCAGAAATGCAGGACAGGCCATGGAGAAATGGCAGCCTTGCTACGCTGATGGGCGGGATGTAAATTGCCAACAGCCACTCTGGAGAAGTGTACGGTGTGTCCTGAAACATGGAAAAAACACAGCTTAGGGAGCATAGGGCACGTCCAGTCATGGGCGTATAAATTGGGAAAACTAAAAATCAGCAAGACACAGGCACCCCAAAGTTTAGGGCTGCTCTGTTGACAAGAACCTCCACTTCATGACACCTTAAATATCCCAGGAAAGAGAAAAATGGATAAAGAAATTGTGGTCCTTATGTACAATGGAATATCACTGAGACATGAAATCAATGTCATAAGGCTAGTAGAAGCAAGATGAGTGGATTTAGGTACGACGATTCTAAGTGAAATAAGTCACACAGAAATAGACACTTATCATAAGCTATCACTTATAGAGGGAATGTAAAAACCGCTACACTTGAACTGAATTACAAAACAGAACAGAGTCACACGTTTAGAAAACACACTATGGCTGCTTAACGGGAAAGGTGAGGTGGGGTGATGCATAAAACAAGGGTTTCAAATTCGCTCAGATACCGTTCCATACACCCAATATGTAATAGACAAGACCTACTCCTTGCTCAGTGAACTCGACTCAACACCCCCTATTCACCGCACAAGAATATATGTGACTAGTAAGAATCTTAAAACCTATGTATTGATATCTGTCTGGAAGTGAGTCAAGTGGGTGTAAAGCCGCATAAACACAGCCGTGAAAAGCAGCTAAACCCCATTATAAAAATAAATTACTTTTAAAAACCCGTAAAACAAAGACAGTGAAAGAGAGAGAAATTCTTACAATATTCGTTCAGAGGCTGTGATGCAACCTGGATTGACCATATCTAGACCCACAGCTGGATGAGACATAAGGGGGGACACTCTTGGGGCTGAAAGGTTGGGTGAGGTTGGGTGAGCAAACGCAGACCCTTTAAAGTAATACTGCGTGGTACCCATCCCATGGGTCCCAAATCTCCAGGTTCAAGGGCATCTTCCTACATCGAAAACATGCATGAGAAACCCAGAAGATGGTACACCATATGATTTTGAAAGGTTTCTAATACGCACCTCATTTCTCATCTCCTTGTGCTCGGGTTCGCCTTTCCAGCTACTTTACTAGCAATCTCCCTACTTGGAGAATCAGCACCTTTAAGCTCCTGTTCCCTACAGGTTGCAATTTGTCCTGAGGATGAACGGGAAGAGGGGCAACCAATGAGAGACTAGATCTAGGTGTTGGGACAGGCACAGGTCACTCTATTTTCCCATCAGGAAGAAGAATTAACCACAGGCTCAGCCTGCCGCCCAGAAGCAGAATAGGGCCTGAGGCAATCCCGCGCTTTTGCGGCCAGCTCCCAAAAAAGCGAGTTGAATAATGGAGCTCAGGGACACTGCAATTCACAAACCCGCAGAGTTATAAATGATAACTCTCATCCACAGATATATTGAGGGAAGGCAACGAAGAGGATTTGAAAGCAAGGCAGAATTGCAGGAAACAGATTTCAGGAGGTAGATTCGAATCGCCTTTAAAGCACATGAAAAGCGGCAAAACGTCGAGAATGATGCCCTTGGCCAAAAAGGGCGTATGCGTTTTTTCCTGAATATATTCAGGAAAAAACGCATACGCCCTTTTTGGCCAACCAAGCAACCTGGAAAGGCAAATCAGCGCTACAAAGAAGTCTCGCTTCCCATCGGTCAAAAGGGTCATGCTGCAAAAAGTGTCAAAACCAGAAATGCAGGACAGGCCATGGAGAAATGACAGCCTTGCTACGCTGATGGGCGGGATGTAAATTGCCAACAGCCACTCTGGAGTAGTATACGGTGTGTCCTGAAACATCGAAAAAACACAGCTTAGGGAGCATAGGACACGTCCACTCATGGGCGTATAAATTGGGAAAACTAAAAATCAGCAAGACACAGGCACCCCAATGTTTAGGGCTGCTCTGTTGACAAGAACCTCCACTTCATGACACCTTAAATATCCCAGGAAAGAGAAAAATGGATAAAGAAGTTGTGGTCCTTATGTACAATGGAATATCCCTCAGACATGAAATCAATGTCATAAGGCTAGTAGAAGCAAGATGAGTGGATTTAGGTACGACGATTCTAAGTGAAATAAGTCACACAGAAATAGACACTTATCATAAGCTATCACTTATAGAGGGAATGTAAAAACCGCTACACTTGAACTGAATTACAAAACAGAACAGAGTCACACGTTTAGAAAACACACTATGGCTGCTTAACGGGAAAGGTGAGGTGGGGTGATGCATAAAACAAGGGTTTCAAATTCGCTCAGATACCGTTCCATACACCCAATATGTAATAGACAAGACCTACTCCTTGCTCAGTGAACTGGACTCAACACCCCCTATTCACCGCACAAGAATATATGTGACTAGTAAGAATCTTAAAACCTATGTATTGATATCTGTCTGGAAGTGAGTCAAGTGGGTGTAAAGCCGCATAAACACAGCCGTGAAAAGCAGCTAAACCCCATTATAAAAATAAATTACTTTTAAAAACCCGTAAAACAAAGACAGTGAAAGAGAGAGAAATTCTTACAAAATTCGTTCAGAGGCTGTGATGCAACCTGGATTGACCATATCTAGACCCACAGCTGGATGAGACATAAGGGTGGACACTCTTGGGGCTGAAAGGTTGGGTGAGGTTGGGTGAGCAAACGCAGACCCTTTAAAGTAATACTGCGTGGTACCCATCCCATGGGTCCCAAATCTCCAGGTTCAAGGGCATCTTCCTACATCGAAAACATGCATGAGAAACCCAGAAGATGGTACACCGTGTGATTTTGAAAGGTATCTAATACGCACCTCATTTCTCATCTCCTTGTGCTCGGGTTCGCCTTTCCAGCTACTTTACTAGCAATCTCCCTAGTTGGAGAATCAGCACCTTTAAGCTCCTGTTCCCTACAGGTTGCAATTTGTCCTGAGGATGAACGGGAAGAGGGGCAACCAATGAGAGACTAGATCTAGGTGTTGGGACAGGCACAGGTCACTCTATTTTCCCATCAGGAAGAAGAATTAACCACAGGCTCAGCCTGCCGCCCAGAAGCAGAATAGGGCCTGAGGCAATCCCGCGCTTTTGCGGCCAGCTCCCAAAAAAGCGAGTTGAATAATGGAGCTCAGGGACACTGCAATTCACAAACCCGCAGAGTTATAAATGATAACTCTCATCCACAGATATATTGAGGGAAGGCAACGAAGAGGATTTGAAAGCAAGGCAGAATTGCAGGAAACAGATTTCAGGAGGTAGATTCGAAACGCCTTTAAAGCACATGAAAAGCGGCAAAACGTCGAGAATGGTGCCCTTGGCCAAAAAGGGCGTATGCGTTTTTTCCTGAATATATTCAGGAAAAAACGCATACGCCCTTTTTGGCCAACCAAGCAACCTGGAAAGGCAAATCAGCGCTACAAAGAAGTTTCGCTTCCCATCGGTCAAAAGGGTCATGCTGCAAAAAGTGTCAAAACCAGAAATGCAGGACAGGCCATGGAGAAATGGCAGCCTTGCTACGCTGATGGGCGGGATGTAAATTGCCAACAGCCACTCTGGAGAAGTGTACGGTGTGTCCTGAAACATGGAAAAAACACAGCTTAGGGAGCATAGGGCACGTCCACTCATGGGCGTATAAATTGGGAAAACTAAAAATCAGCAAGACACAGGCACCCCAAAGTTTAGGGCTGCTCTGTTGACAAGAACCTCCACTTCATGACACCTTAAATATCCCAGGAAAGAGAAAAATGGATAAAGAAATTGTGGTCCTTATGTACAATGGAATATCACTGAGACATGAAATCAATGTCATAAGGCTAGTAGAAGCAAGATGAGTGGATTTAGGTACGACGATTCTAAGTGAAATAAGTCACACAGAAATAGACACTTATCATAAGCTATCACTTATAGAGGGAATGTAAAAACCGCTACACTTGAACTGAATTACAAAACAGAACAGAGTCACACGTTTAGAAAACACACTATGGCTGCTTAACGGGAAAGGTGAGGTGGGGTGATGCATAAAACAAGGGTTTCAAATTCGCTCAGATACCGTTCCATACACCCAATATGTAATAGACAAGACCTACTCCTTGCTCAGTGAACTCGACTCAACACCCCCTATTCACCGCACAAGAATATATGTGACTAGTAAGAATCTTAAAACCTATGTATTGATATCTGTCTGGAAGTGAGTCAAGTGGGTGTAAAGCCGCATAAACACAGCCGTGAAAAGCAGCTAAACCCCATTATAAAAATAAATTACTTTTAAAAACCCGTAAAACAAAGACAGTGAAAGAGAGAGAAATTCTTACAATATTCGTTCAGAGGCTGTGATGCAACCTGGATTGACCATATCTAGACCCACAGCTGGATGAGACATAAGGGGGGACACTCTTGGGGCTGAAAGGTTGGGTGAGGTTGGGTGAGCAAACGCAGACCCTTTAAAGTAATACTGCGTGGTACCCATCCCATGGGTCCCAAATCTCCAGGTTCAAGGGCATCTTCCTACATCGAAAACATGCATGAGAAACCCAGAAGATGGTACACCATATGATTTTGAAAGGTTTCTAATACGCACCTCATTTCTCATCTCCTTGTGCTCGGGTTCGCCTTTCCAGCTACTTTACTAGCAATCTCCCTACTTGGAGAATCAGCACCTTTAAGCTCCTGTTCCCTACAGGTTGCAATTTGTCCTGAGGATGAACGGGAAGAGGGGCAACCAATGAGAGACTAGATCTAGGTGTTGGGACAGGCACAGGTCACTCTATTTTCCCATCAGGAAGAAGAATTAACCACAGGCTCAGCCTGCCGCCCAGAAGCAGAATAGGGCCTGAGGCAATCCCGCGCTTTTGCGGCCAGCTCCCAAAAAAGCGAGTTGAATAATGGAGCTCAGGGACACTGCAATTCACAAACCCGCAGAGTTATAAATGATAACTCTCATCCACAGATATATTGAGGGAAGGCAACGAAGAGGATTTGAAAGCAAGGCAGAATTGCAGGAAACAGATTTCAGGAGGTAGATTCGAAACGCCATTAAAGCACATGAAAAGCGGCAAAACGTCGAGAATGATGCCCTTGGCCAAAAAGGGCGTATGCGTTTTTTCCTGAATATATTCAGGAAAAAACGCATACGCCCTTTTTGGCCAACCAAGCAACCTGGAAAGGCAAATCAGCGCTACAAAGAAGTCTCGCTTCCCATCGGTCAAAAGGGTCATGCTGCAAAAAGTGTCAAAACCAGAAATGCAGGACAGGCCATGGAGAAATGACAGCCTTGCTACGCTGATGGGCGGGATGTAAATTGCCAACAGCCACTCTGGAGTAGTATACGGTGTGTCCTGAAACATCGAAAAAACACAGCTTAGGGAGCATAGGGCACGTCCACTCATGGGCGTATAAATTGGGAAAAATAAAAATCAGCAAGACACAGGCACCCCAATGTTTGGGGCTGCTCTGTTGACAAGAACCTCCACTTCATGACACCTTAAATATCCCAGGAAAGAGAAAAATGGATAAAGAAGTTGTGGTCCTTATGTACAATGGAATATCACTCAGACATGAAATCAATGTCATAAGGCTAGTAGAAGCAAGATGATTGGATTTAGGTACGACGATTCTAAGTGAAATAAGTCACACAGAAATAGACACTTATCATAAGCTATCACTTAGAGAGGGAATGTAAAAACCGCTACACTTGAACTGAATTACAAAACAGAACAGAGTCACACGTTTAGAAAACACACTATGGCTGCTTAACGGGAAAGGTGAGGTGGGGTGATGCATAAAACAAGGGTTTCAAATTCTCTCAGATACCGTTCCATACACCCAATATGTAATAGACAAGACCTACTCCTTGCTCAGTGAACTCGACTCAACACCCCCTATTCACCGCACAAGAATATATGTGACTAGTAAGAATCTTAAAACCTATGTATTGATATCTGTCTGGAAGTGAGTCAAGTGGGTGTAAAGCCGCATAAACACAGCCGTGAAAAGCAGCTAAACCCCATTATAAAAATAAATTACTTTTAAAAACCCGTAAAACAAAGACAGTGAAAGAGAGAGAAATTCTTACAAAATTCGTTCAGAGGCTGTGATGCAACCTGGATTGACCATATCTAGACCCACAGCTGGATGAGACATAAGGGGGGACACTCTTGGGGCTGAAAGGTTGGGTGAGCAAACGCAGACCCTTTAAAGTAATACTGCGTGGTACCCATCCCATGGGTCCCAAATCTCCAGGTTCAAGGGCATCTTCCTACATCGAAAACATGCATGAGAAACCCAGAAGATGGTACACCGTGTGATTTTGAAAGGTTTCTAATACGCACCTCATTTCTCATCTCCTTGTGCTCGGGTTCGCCTTTCCAGCTACTTTACTAGCAATCTCCCTACTTGGAGAATCAGCACCTTTAAGCTCCTGTTCCCTACAGGTTGCAATTTATCCTGAGGATGAACAGGAAGAGGGGCAACCAATGAGAGACTAGATCTAGGTGTTGGGACAGGCACAGGTCACTCTATTTTCCCATCAGGAAGAAGAATTAACCACAGGCTCAGCCTGCCGCCCAGAAGCAGAATAGGTCCTGAGGCAATCCCGCGCTTTTGCGGCCAGCTCCCAAAAAAGCGAGTTGAAAAATGGAGCTCAGGGACACTGCAATTCACAAACCCGCAGAGTTATAAATGATAACTCTCATCCACAGATATATTGAGGGAAGGCAACGAAGAGGATTTGAAAGCAAGGCAGAATTGCAGGAAACAGATTTCACGAGGTAGATTCGAATCGCCTTTAAAGCACATGAAGAGCGGCAAAACGTCAACAATGATGCTCTTGGCCAAAAAGGGCGTATGCGTTTTTTCCTGAATATATTCAGGAAAAAACGCATACGCCCTTTTTGGCCAACCAAGCAACCTGGAAAGGCAAATCAGCGCTACAAAGAAGTCTCGCTTCCCTTGGTCAAAAGGGTCATGCTGCAAAAAGTGTCAAAACCAGAAATGCAGGACAGGCCATGGAGAAATGGCAGCCTTGCTACGCTGATGGGCGGGATGTAAATTGCCAACCGCCACTCTGGAGAAGTGTACGGTGTGTCCTGAAACATCGAAAAAACACAGCTTAGGGAGCATAGGGCACGTCCACTCATGGGCGTATAAATTGGGAAAACTAAAAATCAGCAAGACACAGGCACCCCAATGTTTAGAGCTGCTCTGTTGACAAGAACCTCCACTTCATGACACCTTAAATATCCCAGGAAAGAGAAAAATGGATAAAGAAGTTGTGGTCCTTATGTACAATGGAATATCACTCAGACATGAAATCAATGTCATAAGGCTAGTAGAAGCAAGATGAGTGGATTTAGGTACGACGATTCTAAGTGAAATAAGTCACACAGAAATAGACACTTATCATAAGCTATCACTTAGAGAGGGAATGTAAAAACCGCTACACTTGAACTGAATTACAAAACAGAACAGAGTCACACGTTTAGAAAACACACTATGGCTGCTTAACGGGGAAGGTGAGGTGGGGTGATGCATAAAACAAGGGTTTCAAATTCGCTCAGATACCGTTCCATACACCCAATATGTAATAGACAAGACCTAATCCTTGCTCAGTGAACTGGACTCAACACCCCCTATTCACCGCACAAGAATATATGTGACTAGTAAGAATCTTAAAACCTATGTATTGATATCTGTCTGGAAGTGAGTCAAGTGGGTGTAAAGCCGCATAAACACAGCCGTGAAAAGCAGCTAAACCCCATTATAAAAATAAATTACTTTTAAAAACCCGTAAAACAAAGACAGTGAAAGAGAGAGAAATTCTTACAAAATTCGTTCAGAGGCTGTGATGCAACCTGGATTGACCATATCTAGACTCACAGCTGGATGAGACATAAGGGGGGACACTCTTGGGGCTGAAAGGTTGGGTGAGGTTGGGTGAGCAAACGCAGACCCTTTAAAGTAATACTGCGTGGTACCCATCCCATGGGTCCCAAATCTCCAGGTTCAAGGGCATCTTCCTACATCGAAAACATGCATGAGAAACCCAGAAGATGGTACACCGTGTGATTTTGAAAGGTTTCTAATACGCACCTCATTTCTCATCTCCTTGTGCTCGGGTTCGCCTTTCCAGCTACTTTACTAGCAATCTCCCTAGTTGGAGAATCAGCACCTTTAAGCTCCTGTTCCCTACAGGTTGCAATTTGTCCTGAGGATGAACGGGAAGAGGGGCAACCAATGAGAGACTAGATCTAGGTGTTGGGACAGGCACAGGTCACTCTATTTTCCCATCAGGAAGAAGAATTAACCACAGGCTCAGCCTGCCGCCCAGAAGCAGAATAGGGCCTGAGGCAATCCCGCGCTTTTGCGGCCAGCTCCCAAAAAAGCGAGTTGAATAATGGAGCTCAGGGACACTGCAATTCACAAACCCGCAGAGTTATAAATGATAACTCTCATCCACAGATATATTGAGGGAAGGCAACGAAGAGGATTTGAAAGCAAGGCAGAATTGCAGGAAACAGATTTCAGGAGGTAGATTCGAAACGCCTTTAAAGCACATGAAAAGCGGCAAAACGTCGAGAATGGTGCCCTTGGCCAAAAAGGGCGTATGCGTTTTTTCCTGAATATATTCAGGAAAAAACGCATACGCCCTTTTTGGCCAACCAAGCAACCTGGAAAGGCAAATCAGCGCTACAAAGAAGTTTCGCTTCCCATCGGTCAAAAGGGTCATGCTGCAAAAAGTGTCAAAACCAGAAATGCAGGACAGGCCATGGAGAAATGGCAGCCTTGCTACGCTGATGGGCGGGATGTAAATTGCCAACAGCCACTCTGGAGAAGTGTACGGTGTGTCCTGAAACATGGAAAAAACACAGCTTAGGGAGCATAGGGCACGTCCACTCATGGGCGTATAAATTGGGAAAACTAAAAATCAGCAAGACACAGGCACCCCAAAGTTTAGGGCTGCTCTGTTGACAAGAACCTCCACTTCATGACACCTTAAATATCCCAGGAAAGAGAAAAATGGATAAAGAAATTGTGGTCCTTATGTACAATGGAATATCACTGAGACATGAAATCAATGTCATAAGGCTAGTAGAAGCAAGATGAGTGGATTTAGGTACGACGATTCTAAGTGAAATAAGTCACACAGAAATAGACACTTATCATAAGCTATCACTTATAGAGGGAATGTAAAAACCGCTACACTTGAACTGAATTACAAAACAGAACAGAGTCACACGTTTAGAAAACACACTATGGCTGCTTAACGGGAAAGGTGAGGTGGGGTGATGCATAAAACAAGGGTTTCAAATTCGCTCAGATACCGTTCCATACACCCAATATGTAATAGACAAGACCTACTCCTTGCTCAGTGAACTCGACTCAACACCCCCTATTCACCGCACAAGAATATATGTGACTAGTAAGAATCTTAAAACCTATGTATTGATATCTGTCTGGAAGTGAGTCAAGTGGGTGTAAAGCCGCATAAACACAGCCGTGAAAAGCAGCTAAACCCCATTATAAAAATAAATTACTTTTAAAAACCCGTAAAACAAAGACAGTGAAAGAGAGAGAAATTCTTACAATATTCGTTCAGAGGCTGTGATGCAACCTGGATTGACCATATCTAGACCCACAGCTGGATGAGACATAAGGGGGGACACTCTTGGGGCTGAAAGGTTGGGTGAGGTTGGGTGAGCAAACGCAGACCCTTTAAAGTAATACTGCGTGGTACCCATCCCATGGGTCCCAAATCTCCAGGTTCAAGGGCATCTTCCTACATCGAAAACATGCATGAGAAACCCAGAAGATGGTACACCATATGATTTTGAAAGGTTTCTAATACGCACCTCATTTCTCATCTCCTTGTGCTCGGGTTCGCCTTTCCAGCTACTTTACTAGCAATCTCCCTACTTGGAGAATCAGCACCTTTAAGCTCCTGTTCCCTACAGGTTGCAATTTGTCCTGAGGATGAACGGGAAGAGGGGCAACCAATGAGAGACTAGATCTAGGTGTTGGGACAGGCACAGGTCACTCTATTTTCCCATCAGGAAGAAGAATTAACCACAGGCTCAGCCTGCCGCCCAGAAGCAGAATAGGGCCTGAGGCAATCCCGCGCTTTTGCGGCCAGCTCCCAAAAAAGCGAGTTGAATAATGGAGCTCAGGGACACTGCAATTCACAAACCCGCAGAGTTATAAATGATAACTCTCATCCACAGATATATTGAGGGAAGGCAACGAAGAGGATTTGAAAGCAAGGCAGAATTGCAGGAAACAGATTTCAGGAGGTAGATTCGAATCGCCTTTAAAGCACATGAAAAGCGGCAAAACGTCGAGAATGATGCCCTTGGCCAAAAAGGGCGTATGCGTTTTTTCCTGAATATATTCAGGAAAAAACGCATACGCCCTTTTTGGCCAACCAAGCAACCTGGAAAGGCAAATCAGCGCTACAAAGAAGTCTCGCTTCCCATCGGTCAAAAGGGTCATGCTGCAAAAAGTGTCAAAACCAGAAATGCAGGACAGGCCATGGAGAAATGGCAGCCTTGCTACGCTGATGGGCTGGATGTAAATTGCCAACAGCCACTCTGGAGAAGTGTACGGTGTGTCCTGAAACATGGAAAAAACACAGCTTAGGGAGCATAGGGCACGTCCACTCATGGGCGTATAAATTGGGAAAACTAAAAATCAGCAAGACACAGGCACCCCAAAGTTTAGGGCTGCTCTGTTGACAAGAACCTCCACTTCATGACACCTTAAATATCCCAGGAAAGAGAAAAATGGATAAAGAAGTTGTGGTCCTTATGTACAATGGAATATCACTCAGACATGAAATCAATGTCATAAGGCTAGTAGAAGCAAGATGAGTGGATTTAGGTACGACGATTCTAAGTGAAATAAGTCACACAGAAATAGACACTTATCATAAGCTATCACTTAGAGAGGGAATGTAAAAACCGCTACACTTGAACTGAATTACAAAACAGAACAGAGTCACACGTTTAGAAAACACACTATGGCTGCTTAACGGGAAAGGTGAGGTGGGGTGATGCATAAAACAAGGGTTTCAAATTCGCTCAGATACCGTTCCATACACCCAATATGTAATAGACAAGACCTACTCCTTGCTCAGTGAACTGGACTCAACACCCCCTATTCACCGCACAAGAATATGTGTGACTAGTAAGAATCTTAAAACCTATGTATTGATATCTGTCTGGAAGTGAGTCAAGTGGGTGTAAAGCCACATAAACACAGCCGTGAAAAGCAGCTCAACCCCATTATAAAAATAAATTACTTTTAAAAACCCGTAAAACAAAGACAGTGAAAGAGAGAGAAATTCTTACAAAATTCGTTCAGAGGCTGTGATGCAACCTGGATTGACCATATCTAGACCCACAGCTGGATGAGACATAAGGGTGGACACTCTTGGGGCTGAAAGGTTGGGTGAGGTTGGGTGAGCAAACGCAGACCCTTTAAAGTAATACTGCCTGGTACACATCCCATGGGTCCCAAATCTCCAGGTTCAAGGGCATCTTCCTACATCGAAAACATGCATGAGAAACCCAGAAGATGGTACACCGTGTGATTTTGAAAGGTTTCTAATACGCACCTCATTTCTCATCTCCTTGTGCTCGGGTTCGCCTTTCCAGCTACTTTACTAGCAATCTCCCTACTTGGAGAATCAGCACCTTTAAGCTCCTGTTTCCTACAGGTTGCAATTTGTCCTAAGGATGAACGGGAAGAGGGGCAACCAATGAGAGACTAGATCTAGGTGTTGGGACAGGCACAGGTCACTCTATTTTCCCATCAGGAAGAAGAATTAACCACAGGCTCAGCCTGCGGCCCAGAAGCAGAATAGGTCCTGAGGCAATCCCGCGTTTTTGCGGCCAGCTCCCAAAAAAGCGAGTTGAAAAATGGATCTCAGGGACACTGCAATTCACAAACCCGCAGAGTTATAAATGATAACTCTCATCCACAGATATATTGAGGGAAGGCAACGAAGAGGATTTGAAAGCAAGGCAGATTTGCAGGAAACAGATTTCAGGAGGTAGATTCGAATCGCCTTTAAAGCACATGAAAAGCGGCAAAACGTCAACAATGATGCCCTTGGCCAAAAAGGGCGTATGCGTTTTTTCCTGAATATATTCAGGAAAAAACGCATACGCCCTTTTTGGCCAACCAAGCAACCTGGAAAGGCAAATCAGCGCTACAAAGAAGTCTCGCTTCCCATCGGTCAAAAGGGTCATGCTGCAAAAAGTGTCAAAACCAGAAATGCAGGACAGGCCATGGAGAAATGGCAGCCTTGCTACGCTGATGGGCGGGATGTAAATTGCCAACAGCCACTCTGGAGAAGTGTACGGTGTGTCCTGAAACATGGAAAAAACACAGCTTAGGGAGCATAGGGCACGTCCACTCATGGGCGTATAAATTGGGAAAACTAAAAATCAGCAAGACACAGGCACCCCAATGTTTAGGGCTGCTCTGTTGACAAGAACCTCCACTTCATGACACCTTAAATATCCCAGGAAAGAGAAAAATGGATAAAGAAGTTGTGGTCCTTATGTACAATGGAATATCACTCAGACATGAAATCAATGTCATAAGGCTAGTAGAAGCAAGATGAGTGGATTTAGGTACGACGATTCTAAGTGAAATAAGTCACACAGAAATAGACACTTATCATAAGCTATCACTTAGAGAGGGAATGTAAAAACCGCTACACTTGAACTGAATTACAAAACAGAACAGAGTCACACGTTTAGAAAACACACTATGGCTGCTTAACGGGAAAGGTGAGGTGGGGTGATGCATAAAACAAGGGGTTCAAATTCGCTCAGATACCGTTCCATACACCCAATATGTAATAGACAAGACCTACTCCTTGCTCAGTGAACTGGACTCAACACCCCCTATTCACCGCACAAGAATATATGTGACTAGTAAGAATCTTAAAACCTATGTATTGATATCTGTCTGGAAGTGAGTCAAGTGGGTGTAAAGCCGCATAAACACAGCCGTGAAAAGCAGCTAAACCCCATTATAAAAATAAATTACTTTTAAAAACCCGTAAAACAAAGACAGTGAAAGAGAGAGAAATTCTTACAAAATTCGTTCAGAGGCAGTGATGCAACCTGGATTGACCATATCTAGACCCACAGCTGGATGAGACATAAGGGGGGACACTCTTGGGGCTGAAAGGTTGGGTGAGGTTGGGTGAGCAAACGCAGACCCTTTAAAGTAATACTGCGTGGTACCCATCCCATGGGTCCCATATCTCCAGGTTCAAGGGCATCTTCCTACATCGAAAACATGCATGAGAAACCCAGAAGATGGTACACCGTGTGATTTTGAAAGGTTTCTAATACGCACCTCATTTCTCATCTCCTTGTGCTCGGGTTCGCCTTTCCAGCTACTTTACTAGCAATCTCCCTACTTGGAGAATCAGCACCTTTAAGCTCCTGTTTCCTACAGGTTGCAATTTGTCCTAAGGATGAACGGGAAGAGGGGCAACCAATGAGAGACTAGATCTAGGTGTTGGGACAGGCACAGGTCACTCTATTTTCCCATCAGGAAGCAGAATTAACCACAGGCTCAGCCTGCCGCCCAGAAGCAGAATAGGTCCTGAGGCAATCCCGCGCTTTTGCGGCCAGCTCCCAAAAAAGCGAGTTGAAAAATGGATCTCAGGGACACTGCAATTCACAAACCCGCAGAGTTATAAATGATAACTCTCATCCACAGATATATTGAGGGAAGGCAACGAAGAGGATTTGAAAGCAAGGCAGATTTGCAGGAAACAGATTTCAGGAGGTAGATTCGAATCGCCTTTAAAGCACATGAAAAGCGGCAAAACGTCAACAATGATGCCCTTGGCCAAAAAGGGCGTATGCGTTTTTTCCTGAATATATTCAGGAAAAAACGCATACGCCCTTTTTGGCCAACCAAGCAACCTGGAAAGGCAAATCAGCGCTACAAAGATGTCTCGCTTCCCATCGGTCAAAAGGGTCATGCTGCAAAAAGTGTCAAAACCAGAAATGCAGGACAGGCCATGGAGAAATGGCAGCCTTGCTACGCTGATGGGCGGGATGTAAATTGCCAACAGCCACTCTGGAGTAGTGTACGGTGTGTCCTGAAACATCGAAAAAACACAGCTTAGGGAGCATAGGGCACGTCCACTCATGGGCGTATAAATTGGGAAAACTAAAAATCAGCAAGACACAGGCACCCCAATGTTTAGGGCTGCTCTGTTGACAAGAACCTCCACTTCATGACACCTTAAATATCCCAGGAAAGAGAAAAAAGGATAAAGAAGTTGTGGTCCTTATGTACAATGGAATATCACTCAGACATGAAATCAATGTCATAAGGCTAGTAGAAGCAAGATGAGTGGATTTAGGTACGACGATTCTAAGTGAAATAATTCACACAGAAATAGACACTTATCATAAGCTATCACTTATAGAGGGAATGTAAAAACCGCTACACTTGAACTGAATTACAAAACAGAACAGAGTCACACGTTTAGAAAACACACTATGGCTGCTTAACGGGAAAGGTGAGGTGGGGTGATGCATAAAACAAGGGTTTCAAATTCGCTCAGATACCGTTCCATACACCCAATATGTAATAGACAAGACCTACTCTTGCTCAGTGAACTGGACTCAACACCCCCTATTCACCGCACAAGAATATATGTGACTAGTAAGAATCTTAAAACCTATGTATTGATATCTGTCTGGAAGTGAGTCAAGTGGGTGTAAAGCCGCATAAACACAGCCGTGAAAAGCAGCTAAACCCCATTATAAAAATAAATTACTTTTAAAAACCCGTAAAACAAAGACAGTGAAAGACAGAGAAATTCTTACAAAATTCGTTCAGAGGGTGTGATGCAACCTGGATTGACCATATCTAGACCCACAGCTGGATGAGACATAAGGGTGGACACTCTTGGGGCTGAAAGTTTGGGTGAGGTTGGGTGAGCAAACGGAGACCCTTTAAAGTAATACTGCCTGGTACCCATCCCATGGGTCCCAAATCTCCAGGTTCAAGGGCATCTTCCTACATCGAAAACATGCATGAGAAACCCAGAAGATGGTACACTGTGTGATTTTGAAAGGTTTCTAAAACGCACCTCATTTCTCATCCCCTTGTGCTCGGGTTCGCCTTTCCAGCTACTTTACTAGCAATCTCCCTACTTGGAGAATCAGCACCTTTAAGCTCCTGTTCCCTACAGGTTGCAATTTGTCCTGAGGATGAACGGGAAGAGGGGCAACCAATGAGAGACTAGATCTAGGTGTTGGGACAGGCACAGGTCACTCTATTTTCCCATCAGGAAGAAGAATTAACCACAGGCTCAGCCTGCGGCCCAGAAGCAGAATAGGTCCTGAGGCAATCCCGCGTTTTTGCGGCCAGCTCCCAAAAAAGCGAGTTGAAAAATGGATCTCAGGGACACTGCAATTCACAAACCCGCAGAGTTATAAATGAT
Source organism: Eschrichtius robustus (assembly GCF_028021215.1). Lineage (NCBI taxonomy): Eukaryota > Metazoa > Chordata > Mammalia > Artiodactyla > Eschrichtiidae > Eschrichtius > Eschrichtius robustus. Next base: position 859,209 of record NW_027175224.1, read on the forward strand.
AACTCTCATCCACAGATATATTGAGGGAAGGCAACGAAGAGGATTTGAAAGCAAGGCAGATTTGCAGGAAACAGATTTCAGGAGGTAGATTCGAATCGCCTTTAAAGCACATGAAAAGCGGCAAAACGTCAACAATGATGCCCTTGGCCAAAAAGGGCGTATGCGTTTTTTCCTGAATATATTCAGGAAAAAACGCATACGCCCTTTTTGGCCAACCAAGCAACCTGGAAAGGCAAATCAGCGCTACAAAGAAGTCTCGCTTCCCATCGGTCAAAAGGGTCATGCTGCAAAAAGTGTCAAAACCAGAAATGCAGGACAGGCCATGGAGAAATGGCAGCCTTGCTACGCTGATGGGCGGGATGTAAATTGCCAACAGCCACTCTGGAGAAGTGTACGGTGTGTCCTGAAACATGGAAAAAACACAGCTTAGGGAGCATAGGGCACGTCCACTCATGGGCGTATAAATTGGGAAAACTAAAAATCAGCAAGACACAGGCACCCCAATGTTTAGGGCTGCTCTGTTGACAAGAACCTCCACTTCATGACACCTTAAATATCCCAGGAAAGAGAAAAATGGATAAAGAAGTTGTGGTCCTTATGTACAATGGAATATCACTCAGACATGAAATCAATGTCATAAGGCTAGTAGAAGCAAGATGAGTGGATTTAGGTACGACGATTCTAAGTGAAATAAGTCACACAGAAATAGACACTTATCATAAGCTATCACTTAGAGAGGGAATGTAAAAACCGCTACACTTGAACTGAATTACAAAACAGAACAGAGTCACACGTTTAGAAAACACACTATGGCTGCTTAACGGGAAAGGTGAGGTGGGGTGATGCATAAAACAAGGGGTTCAAATTCGCTCAGATACCGTTCCATACACCCAATATGTAATAGACAAGACCTACTCCTTGCTCAGTGAACTGGACTCAACACCCCCTATTCACCGCACAAGAATATATGTGACTAGTAAGAATCTTAAAACCTATGTATTGATATCTGTCTGGAAGTGAGTCAAGTGGGTGTAAAGCCGCATAAACACAGCCGTGAAAAGCAGCTAAACCCCATTATAAAAATAAATTACTTTTAAAAACCCGTAAAACAAAGACAGTGAAAGAGAGAGAAATTCTTACAAAATTCGTTCAGAGGCAGTGATGCAACCTGGATTGACCATATCTAGACCCACAGCTGGATGAGACATAAGGGGGGACACTCTTGGGGCTGAAAGGTTGGGTGAGGTTGGGTGAGCAAACGCAGACCCTTTAAAGTAATACTGCGTGGTACCCATCCCATGGGTCCCATATCTCCAGGTTCAAGGGCATCTTCCTACATCGAAAACATGCATGAGAAACCCAGAAGATGGTACACCGTGTGATTTTGAAAGGTTTCTAATACGCACCTCATTTCTCATCTCCTTGTGCTCGGGTTCGCCTTTCCAGCTACTTTACTAGCAATCTCCCTACTTGGAGAATCAGCACCTTTAAGCTCCTGTTTCCTACAGGTTGCAATTTGTCCTAAGGATGAACGGGAAGAGGGGCAACCAATGAGAGACTAGATCTAGGTGTTGGGACAGGCACAGGTCACTCTATTTTCCCATCAGGAAGAAGAATTAACCACAGGCTCAGCCTGCCGCCCAGAAGCAGAATAGGTCCTGAGGCAATCCCGCGCTTTTGCGGCCAGCTCCCAAAAAAGCGAGTTGAAAAATGGATCTCAGGGACACTGCAATTCACAAACCCGCAGAGTTATAAATGATAACTCTCATCCACAGATATATTGAGGGAAGGCAACGAAGAGGATTTGAAAGCAAGGCAGATTTGCAGGAAACAGATTTCAGGAGGTAGATTCGAATCGCCTTTAAAGCACATGAAAAGCGGCAAAACGTCAACAATGATGCCCTTGGCCAAAAAGGGCGTATGCGTTTTTTCCTGAATATATTCAGGAAAAAACGCATACGCCCTTTTTGGCCAACCAAGCAACCTGGAAAGGCAAATCAGCGCTACAAAGATGTCTCGCTTCCCATCGGTCAAAAGGGTCATGCTGCAAAAAGTGTCAAAACCAGAAATGCAGGACAGGCCATGGAGAAATGGCAGCCTTGCTACGCTGATGGGCGGGATGTAAATTGCCAACAGCCACTCTGGAGTAGTGTACGGTTTGTCCTGAAACATCGAAAAAACACAGCTTAGGGAGCATAGGGCACGTCCACTCATGGGCGTATAAATTGGGAAAACTAAAAATCAGCAAGACACAGGCACCCCAATGTTTAGGGCTGCTCTGTTGACAAGAACCTCCACTTCATGACACCTTAAATATCCCAGGAAAGAGAAAAAAGGATAAAGAAGTTGTGGTCCTTATGTACAATGGAATATCACTCAGACATGAAATCAATGTCATAAGGCTAGTAGAAGCAAGATGAGTGGATTTAGGTACGACGATTCTAAGTGAAATAAGTCACACAGAAATAGACACTTATCATAAGCTATCACTTATAGAGGGAATGTAAAAACCGCTACACTTGAACTGAATTACAAAACAGAACAGAGTCACACGTTTAGAAAACACACTATGGCTGCTTAACGGGAAAGGTGAGGTGGGGTGATGCATAAAACAAGGGTTTCAAATTCGCTCAGATACCGTTCCATACACCCAATATGTAATAGACAAGACCTACTCCTTGCTCAGTGAACTGGACTCAACACCCCCTATTCACCGCACAAGAATATATGTGACTAGTAAGAATCTTAAAACCTATGTATTGATATCTGTCTGGAAGTGAGTCAAGTGGGTGTAAAGCCGCATAAACACAGCCGTGAAAAGCAGCTAAACCCCATTATAAAAATAAATTACTTTTAAAAACCCGTAAAACAAAGACAGTGAAAGACAGAGAAATTCTTACAAAATTCGTTCAGAGGGTGTGATGCAACCTGGATTGACCATATCTAGACCCACAGCTGGATGAGACATAAGGGTGGACACTCTTGGGGCTGAAAGTTTGGGTGAGGTTGGGTGAGCAAACGGAGACCCTTTAAAGTAATACTGCCTGGTACCCATCCCATGGGTCCCAAATCTCCAGGTTCAAGGGCATCTTCCTACATCGAAAACATGCATGAGAAACCCAGAAGATGGTACACTGTGTGATTTTGAAAGGTTTCTAAAACGCACCTCATTTCTCATCCCCTTGTGCTCGGGTTCGCCTTTCCAGCTACTTTACTAGCAATCTCCCTACTTGGAGAATCAGCACCTTTAAGCTCCTGTTCCCTACAGGTTGCAATTTGTCCTGAGGATGAACGGGAAGAGGGGCAACCAATGAGAGACTAGATCTAGGTGTTGGGACAGGCACAGGTCACTCTATTTTCCCATCAGGAAGAAGAATTAACCACAGGCTCAGCCTGCCGCCAGGAACCAGAATAGGGCCTGAGGCAATCCCGTGCTTTTGCGGCCAGCTCCCAAAAAAGACAGTTGAAAAATGGAGCTCAGGGGAACTGCCATTCACAAACCTGCTGAATTATAAATGATAACTCTCGTCCACAAATATATTGAGGGAAGGCAACGAAGAGGATTTGAAAGCAAGGCAGAATTGCAGGAAACAGATTTCAGGAGGTAGATTCGAAACGCCTTTAAAGCACATGAAAAGCGGCAAAACTTCGAGAATGGTGCCCTTGGCCAAAAAGGGCGTATGCGTTTTTTTCTGAATATATTCAGGAAAAAACGCATACGCCCTTTTTGGCCAACCAAGCAACCTGGAAAGGCAAATCAGCGCTACAAAGAAGTCTCGCTTCCCATCGGTCAAAAGGGTCATGCTGCAAAAAGTGTCAAAACCAGAAATGCAGGACAGGCCATGGAGAAATGACAGCCTTGCTACGCTGATGGGCGGGATGTAAATTGCCAACAGCCACTCTGGAGTAGTATACGGTGTGTCCTGAAACATCGAAAAAACACAGCTTAGGGAGCATAGGGCACGTCCACTCATGGGCGTATAAATTGGGAAAACTAAAAATCAGCAAGACACAGGCACCCCAATGTTTAGGGCTGCTCTGTTGACAAGAATCTCCACATCATGACACCTTAAATATCCCAGGAAAGAGAAAAATGGATAAAGAAGTTGTGGTCCTTATGTACAATGGAATATCACTCAGACATGTAATCAATGTCATAAGGCTAGTAGAAGCAAGATGAGTGGATTTAGGTACGACGATTCTAAGTGAAATAAGTCACACAGAAATAGACACTTATCATAAGCTATCACTTAGAGAGGGAATGTAAAAACCGCTACACTTGAACTGAATTACAAAACAGAACAGAGTCACACGTTTAGAAAACACACTATGGCTGCTTAACGGGAAAGGTGAGGTGGGGTGATGCATAAAACAAGGGTTTCAAGTTCGCTCAGATACCGTTCCATACACCCAATATGTAATAGACAAGACCTACTCCTTGCTCAGTGAACTGGACTCAACACCCCCTATTCACCGCACAAGAATATATGTGACTAGTAAGAATCTTAAAACCTATGTATTGATATCTGTCTGGAAGTGAGTCAAGTGGGTGTAAAGCCGCATAAACACAGCCGTGAAAAGCAGCTAAACCCCATTATAAAAATAAATTACTTTTAAAAACCCTTAAAACAAAGACAGTGAAAGAGAGAGAAATTCTTACAAAATTCGTTCAGAGGCTGTGATGCAACCTGGATTGACCATATCTAGACCCACAGCTGGATGAGACATAAGGGGGGACACTCTTGGGGCTGAAAGGTTGGGTGAGGTTGGGTGAGCAAACGCAGACCCTTTAAAGTAATACTGCGTGGTACCCATCCCATGGGTCCCAAATCTCCAGGTTCAAGGGCATCTTCCTACATCGAAAACATGCATGAGAAACCCAGAAGATGGTACACCGTGTGATTTTGAAAGGTTTCTAATACGCACCTCATTTCTCATCTCCTTGTGCTCGGGTTCGCCTTTCCAGCTACTTTACTAGCAATCTCCCTACTTGGAGAATCAGCACCTTTAAGCTCCTGTTCCCTACAGGTTGCAATTTGACCTGAGGATGAACGGGAAGAGGGGCAACCAATGAGAGACTAGATCTAGGTGTTGGGACAGGCACAGGTCACTCTATTTTCCCATCAGGAAGAAGAATTAACCACAGGCTCAGCCTGCCGCCCAGAAGCAGAATAGGTCCTGAGGCAATCCCGCGCTTTTGCGGCAAGCTCCCAAAAAAGCGAGTTGAAAAATGGAGCTCAGGGACACTGCAATTCACAAACCCGCAGAGTTATAAATGATAACTCTCATCCACAGATATATTGAGGGAAGGCAACGAAGAGGATTTGAAAGCAAGGCAGAATTGCAGGAAACAGATTTCAGGAGGTAGATTCGAATCGCCTTTAAAGCACATGAAAAGCAGCAAAACGTCAACAATGATGCCCTTGGCCAAAAAGGGCGTATGCGTTTTTTCCTGAATATATTCAGGAAAAAACGCATACGCCCTTTTTGGCCAACCAAGCAACCTGGAAAGGCAAATCAGCGCTACAAAGAAGTCTCGCTTCCCATCGGTCAAAAGGGTCATGCTGCAAAAAGTGTCAAAACCAGAAATGCAGGACAGGCCATGGAGAAATGGCAGCCTTGCTACGCTGATGGGCGGGATGTAAATTGCCAACAGCCACTCTGGAGAAGTGTACGGTGTGTCCTGAAACATGGAAAAAACACAGCTTAGGGAGCATAGGGCACGTCCACTCATGGGCGTATAAATTGGGAAAACTAAAAATCAGCAAGACACAGGCACCCCAAAGTTTAGGGCTGCTCTGTTGACAAGAACCTCCACTTCATGACACCTTAAATATCCCAGGAAAGAGAAAAATGGATAAAGAAATTGTGGTCCTTATGTACAATGGAATATCACTGAGACATGAAATCAATGTCATAAGGCTAGTAGAAGCAAGATGAGTGGATTTAGGTACGACGATTCTAAGTGAAATAAGTCACACAGAAATAGACACTTATCATAAGCTATCACTTATAGAGGGAATGTAAAAACCGCTACACTTGAACTGAATTACAAAACAGAACAGAGTCACACGTTTAGAAAACACACTATGGCTGCTTAACGGGAAAGTTGAGGTGGGGTGATGCATAAAACAAGGGTTTCAAATTCGCTCAGATACCGTTCCATACACCCAATATGTAATAGACAAGACCTACTCCTTGCTCAGTGAACTGGACTCAACACCCCCTATTCACCGCACAAGAATATATGTGACTAGTAAGAATCTTAAAACCTATGTATTGATATCTGTCTGGAAGTGAGTCAAGTGGGTGTAAAGCCGCATAAACACAGCCGTGAAAAGCAGCTAAACCCCATTATAAAAATAAATTACTTTTAAAAACCCGTAAAACAAAGACAGTGAAAGAGAGAGAAATTCTTACAAAATTCGTTCAGAGGCTGTGATGCAACCTGGATTGACCATATCTAGACCCACAGCTGGATGAGACATAAGGGGGGACACTCTTGGGGCTGAAAGGTTGGGTGAGGTTGGGTGAGCAAATGCAGACCCTTTAAAGTTATACTGCGTGGTACCCATCCCATGGGTCCCAAATCTCCAGGTTCAAGGGCATCTTCCTACATCGAAAACATGCATGAGAAACCCAGAAGATGGTACACCATATGATTTTGAAAGGTTTCTAATACGCACCTCATTTCTCATCTCCTTGTGCTCGGGTTCGCCTTTCCAGCTACTTTACTAGCAATCTCCCTACTTGGAGAATCAGCACCTTTAAGCTCCTGTTCCCTACAGGTTGCAATTTGTCCTGAGGATGAACGGGAAGAGGGGCAACCAATGAGAGACTAGATCTAGGTGTTGGGACAGGCACAGGTCACTCTATTTTCCCATCAGGAAGAAGAATTAACCACAGGCTCAGCCTGCCGCCCAGAAGCAGAATAGGGCCTGAGGCAATCCCGCGCTTTTGCGGCCAGCTCCCAAAAAAGCGAGTTGAATAATGGAGCTCAGGGACACTGCAATTCACAAACCCGCAGAGTTATAAATGATAACTCTCATCCACAGATATATTGAGGGAAGGCAACGAAGAGGATTTGAAAGCAAGGCAGAATTGCAGGAAACAGATTTCAGGAGGTAGATTCGAAACGCCTTTAAAGCACATGAAAAGCGGCAAAACGTCGAGAATGATGCCCTTGGCCAAAAAGGGCGTATGCGTTTTTTCCTGAATATATTCAGGAAAAAACGCATACGCCCTTTTTGGCCAACCAAGCAACCTGGAAAGGCAAATCAGCGCTACAAAGAAGTCTCGCTTCCCATCGGTCAAAAGGGTCATGCTGCAAAAAGTGTCAAAACCAGAAATGCAGGACAGGCCATGGAGAAATGACAGCCTTGCTACGCTGATGGGCGGGATGTAAATTGCCAACAGCCACTCTGGAGTAGTATACGGTGTGTCCTGAAACATCGAAAAAACACAGCTTAGGGAGCATAGGACACGTCCACTCATGGGCGTATAAATTGGGAAAACTAAAAATCAGCAAGACACAGGCACCCCAATGTTTAGGGCTGCTCTGTTGACAAGAACCTCCACTTCATGACACCTTAAATATCCCAGGAAAGAGAAAAATGGATAAAGAAGTTGTGGTCCTTATGTACAATGGAATATCCCTCAGACATGAAATCAATGTCATAAGGCTAGTAGAAGCAAGATGAGTGGATTTAGGTACGACGATTCTAAGTGAAATAAGTCACACAGAAATAGACACTTATCATAAGCTATAACTTATAGAGGGAATGTAAAAACCGCTACACTTGAACTGAATTACAAAACAGAACAGAGTCACACGTTTAGAAAACACACTATGGCTGCTTAACGGGAAAGGTGAGGTGGGGTGATGCATAAAACAAGGGTTTCAAATTCGCTCAGATACCGTTCCATACACCCAATATGTAATAGACAAGACCTACTCCTTGCTCAGTGAACTGGACTCAACACCCCCTATTCACCGCACAAGAATATATGTGACTAGTAAGAATCTTAAAACCTATGTATTGATATCTGTCTGGAAGTGAGTCAAGTGGGTGTAAAGCCGCATAAACACAGCCGTGAAAAGCAGCTAAACCCCATTATAAAAATAAATTACTTTTAAAAACCCGTAAAACAAAGACAGTGAAAGAGAGAGAAATTCTTACAAAATTCGTTCAGAGGCTGTGATGCAACCTGGATTGACCATATCTAGACCCACAGCTGGATGAGACATAAGGGTGGACACTCTTGGGGCTGAAAGGTTGGGTGAGGTTGGGTGAGCAAACGCAGACCCTTTAAAGTAATACTGCGTGGTACCCATCCCATGGGTCCCAAATCTCCAGGTTCAAGGGCATCTTCCTACATCGAAAACATGCATGAGAAACCCAGAAGATGGTACACCGTGTGATTTTGAAAGGTATCTAATACGCACCTCATTTCTCATCTCCTTGTGCTCGGGTTCGCCTTTCCAGCTACTTTACTAGCAATCTCCCTAGTTGGAGAATCAGCACCTTTAAGCTCCTGTTCCCTACAGGTTGCAATTTGTCCTGAGGATGAACGGGAAGAGGGGCAACCAATGAGAGACTAGATCTAGGTGTTGGGACAGGCACAGGTCACTCTATTTTCCCATCAGGAAGAAGAATTAACCACAGGCTCAGCCTGCCGCCCAGAAGCAGAATAGGGCCTGAGGCAATCCCGCGCTTTTGCGGCCAGCTCCCAAAAAAGCGAGTTGAATAATGGAGCTCAGGGACACTGCAATTCACAAACCCGCAGAGTTATAAATGATAACTCTCATCCACAGATATATTGAGGGAAGGCAACGAAGAGGATTTGAAAGCAAGGCAGAATTGCAGGAAACAGATTTCAGGAGGTAGATTCGAAACGCCTTTAAAGCACATGAAAAGCGGCAAAACGTCGAGAATGGTGCCCTTGGCCAAAAAGGGCGTATGCGTTTTTTCCTGAATATATTCAGGAAAAAACGCATACGCCCTTTTTGGCCAACCAAGTAACCTGGAAAGGCAAATCAGCGCTACAAAGAAGTTTCGCTTCCCATCGGTCAAAAGGGTCATGCTGCAAAAAGTGTCAAAACCAGAAATGCAGGACAGGCCATGGAGAAATGGCAGCCTTGCTACGCTGATGGGCGGGATGTAAATTGCCAACAGCCACTCTGGAGAAGTGTACGGTGTGTCCTGAAACATGGAAAAAACACAGCTTAGGGAGCATAGGGCACGTCCACTCATGGGCGTATAAATTGGGAAAACTAAAAATCAGCAAGACACAGGCACCCCAAAGTGTAGGGCTGCTCTGTTGACAAGAACCTCCACTTCATGACACCTTAAATATCCCAGGAAAGAGAAAAATGGATAAAGAAATTGTGGTCCTTATGTACAATGGAATATCACTGAGACATGAAATCAATGTCATAAGGCTAGTAGAAGCAAGATGAGTGGATTTAGGTACGACGATTCTAAGTGAAATAAGTCACACAGAAATAGACACTTATCATAAGCTATCACTTATAGAGGGAATGTAAAAACCGCTACACTTGAACTGAATTACAAAACAGAACAGAGTCACACGTTTAGAAAACACACTATGGCTGCTTAACGGGAAAGGTGAGGTGGGGTGATGCATAAAACAAGGGTTTCAAATTCGCTCAGATACCGTTCCATACACCCAATATGTAATAGACAAGACCTACTCCTTGCTCAGTGAACTCGACTCAACACCCCCTATTCACCGCACAAGAATATATGTGACTAGTAAGAATCTTAAAACCTATGTATTGATATCTGTCTGGAAGTGAGTCAAGTGGGTGTAAAGCCGCATAAACACAGCCGTGAAAAGCAGCTAAACCCCATTATAAAAATAAATTACTTTTAAAAACCCGTAAAACAAAGACAGTGAAAGAGAGAGAAATTCTTACAATATTCGTTCAGAGGCTGTGATGCAACCTGGATTGACCATATCTAGACCCACAGCTGGATGAGACATAAGGGGGGACACTCTTGGGGCTGAAAGGTTGGGTGAGGTTGGGTGAGCAAACGCAGACCCTTTAAAGTAATACTGCGTGGTACCCATCCCATGGGTCCCAAATCTCCAGGTTCAAGGGCATCTTCCTACATCGAAAACATGCATGAGAAACCCAGAAGATGGTACACCATATGATTTTGAAAGGTTTCTAATACGCACCTCATTTCTCATCTCCTTGTGCTCGGGTTCGCCTTTCCAGCTACTTTACTAGCAATCTCCCTACTTGGAGAATCAGCACCTTTAAGCTCCTGTTCCCTACAGGTTGCAATTTGTCCTGAGGATGAACGGGAAGAGGGGCAACCAATGAGAGACTAGATCTAGGTGTTGGGACAGGCACAGGTCACTCTATTTTCCCATCAGGAAGAAGAATTAACCACAGGCTCAGCCTGCCGCCCAGAAGCAGAATAGGGCCTGAGGCAATCCCGCGCTTTTGCGGCCAGCTCCCAAAAAAGCGAGTTGAATAATGGAGCTCAGGGACACTGCAATTCACAAACCCGCAGAGTTATAAATGATAACTCTCATCCACAGATATATTGAGGGAAGGCAACGAAGAGGATTTGAAAGCAAGGCAGAATTGCAGGAAACAGATTTCAGGAGGTAGATTCGAAACGCCATTAAAGCACATGAAAAGCGGCAAAACGTCGAGAATGATGCCCTTGGCCAAAAAGGGCGTATGCGTTTTTTCCTGAATATATTCAGGAAAAAACGCATACGCCCTTTTTGGCCAACCAAGCAACCTGGAAAGGCAAATCAGCGCTACAAAGAAGTCTCGCTTCCCATCGGTCAAAAGGGTCATGCTGCAAAAAGTGTCAAAACCAGAAATGCAGGACAGGCCATGGAGAAATGACAGCCTTGCTACGCTGATGGGCGGGATGTAAATTGCCAACAGCCACTCTGGAGTAGTATACGGTGTGTCCTGAAACATCGAAAAAACACAGCTTAGGGAGCATAGGGCACGTCCACTCATGGGCGTATAAATTGGGAAAAATAAAAATCAGCAAGACACAGGCACCCCAATGTTTAGGGCTGCTCTGTTGACAAGAACCTCCACTTCATGACACCTTAAATATCCCAGGAAAGAGAAAAATGGATAAAGAAGTTGTGGTCCTTATGTACAATGGAATATCACTCAGACATGAAATCAATGTCATAAGGCTAGTAGAAGCAAGATGAGTGGATTTAGGTACGACGATTCTAAGTGAAATAAGTCACACAGAAATAGACACTTATCATAAGCTATCACTTAGAGAGGGAATGTAAAAACCGCTACACTTGAACTGAATTACAAAACAGAACAGAGTCACACGTTTAGAAAACACACTATGGCTGCTTAACGGGAAAGGTGAGGTGGGGTGATGCATAAAACAAGGGTTTCAAATTCTCTCAGATACCGTTCCATACACCCAATATGTAATAGACAAGACCTACTCCTTGCTCAGTGAACTCGACTCAACACCCCCTATTCACCGCACAAGAATATATGTGACTAGTAAGAATCTTAAAACCTATGTATTGATATCTGTCTGGAAGTGAGTCAAGTGGGTGTAAAGCCGCATAAACACAGCCGTGAAAAGCAGCTAAACCCCATTATAAAAATAAATTACTTTTAAAAACCCGTAAAACAAAGACAGTGAAAGAGAGAGAAATTCTTACAAAATTCGTTCAGAGGCTGTGATGCAACCTGGATTGACCATATCTAGACCCACAGCTGGATGAGACATAAGGGGGGACACTCTTGGGGCTGAAAGGTTGGGTGAGCAAACGCAGACCCTTTAAAGTAATACTGCGTGGTACCCATCCCATGGGTCCCAAATCTCCAGGTTCAAGGGCATCTTCCTACATCGAAAACATGCATGAGAAACCCAGAAGATGGTACACCGTGTGATTTTGAAAGGTTTCTAATACGCACCTCATTTCTCATCTCCTTGTGCTCGGGTTCTCCTTTCCAGCTACTTTACTAGCAATCTCCCTACTTGGAGAATCAGCACCTTTAAGCTCCTGTTCCCTACAGGTTGCAATTTATCCTGAGGATGAACAGGAAGAGGGGCAACCAATGAGAGACTAGATCTAGGTGTTGGGACAGGTACAGGTCACTCTATTTTCCCATCAGGAAGAAGAATTAACCACAGGCTCAGCCTGCCGCCCAGAAGCAGAATAGGTCCTGAGGCAATCCCGCGCTTTTGCGGCCAGCTCCCAAAAAAGCGAGTTGAAAAATGGAGCTCAGGGACACTGCAATTCACAAACCCGCAGAGTTATAAATGATAACTCTCATCCACAGATATATTGAGGGAAGGCAACGAAGAGGATTTGAAAGCAAGGCAGAATTGCAGGAAACAGATTTCACGAGGTAGATTCGAATCGCCTTTAAAGCACATGAAGAGCGGCAAAACGTCAACAATGATGCTCTTGGCCAAAAAGGGCGTATGCGTTTTTTCCTGAATATATTCAGGAAAAAACGCATACGCCCTTTTTGGCCAACCAAGCAACCTGGAAAGGCAAATCAGCGCTACAAAGAAGTCTCGCTTCCCATCGGTCAAAAGGGTCATGCTGCAAAAAGTGTCAAAACCAGAAATGCAGGACAGGCCATGGAGAAATGGCAGCCTTGCTACGCTGATGGGCGGGATGTAAATTGCCAACCGCCACTCTGGAGAAGTGTACGGTGTGTCCTGAAACATCGAAAAAACACAGCTTAGGGAGCATAGGGCACGTCCACTCATGGGCGTATAAATTGGGAAAACTAAAAATCAGCAAGACACAGGCACCCCAATGTTTAGAGCTGCTCTGTTGACAAGAACCTCCACTTCATGACACCTTAAATATCCCAGGAAAGAGAAAAATGGATAAAGAAGTTGTGGTCCTTATGTACAATGGAATATCACTCAGACATGAAATCAATGTCATAAGGCTAGTAGAAGCAAGATGAGTGGATTTAGGTACGACGATTCTAAGTGAAATAAGTCACACAGAAATAGACACTTATCATAAGCTATCACTTAGAGAGGGAATGTAAAAACCGCTACACTTGAACTGAATTACAAAACAGAACAGAGTCACACGTTTAGAAAACACACTATGGCTGCTTAACGGGGAAGGTGAGGTGGGGTGATGCATAAAACAAGGGTTTCAAATTCGCTCAGATACCGTTCCATACACCCAATATGTAATAGACAAGACCTACTCCTTGCTCAGTGAACTCGACTCAACACCCCCTATTCACCGCACAAGAATATATGTGACTAGTAAGAATCTTAAAACCTATGTATTGATATCTGTCTGGAAGTGAGTCAAGTGGGTGTAAAGCCGCATAAACACAGCCGTGAAAAGCAGCTAAACCCCATTATAAAAATAAATTACTTTTAAAAACCCGTAAAACAAAGACAGTGAAAGAGAGAGAAATTCTTACAATATTCGTTCAGAGGCTGTGATGCAACCTGGATTGACCATATCTAGACCCACAGCTGGATGAGACATAAGGGGGGACACTCTTGGGGCTGAAAGGTTGGGTGAGGTTGGGTGAGCAAACGCAGACCCTTTAAAGTAATACTGCGTGGTACCCATCCCATGGGTCCCAAATCTCCAGGTTCAAGGGCATCTTCCTACATCGAAAACATGCATGAGAAACCCAGAAGATGGTACACCATATGATTTTGAAAGGTTTCTAATACGCACCTCATTTCTCATCTCCTTGTGCTCGGGTTCGCCTTTCCAGCTACTTTACTAGCAATCTCCCTACTTGGAGAATCAGCACCTTTAAGCTCCTGTTCCCTACAGGTTGCAATTTGTCCTGAGGATGAACGGGAAGAGGGGCAACCAATGAGAGACTAGATCTAGGTGTTGGGACAGGCACAGGTCACTCTATTTTCCCATCAGGAAGAAGAATTAACCACAGGCTCAGCCTGCCGCCCAGAAGCAGAATAGGGCCTGAGGCAATCCCGCGCTTTTGCGGCCAGCTCCCAAAAAAGCGAGTTGAATAATGGAGCTCAGGGACACTGCAATTCACAAACCCGCAGAGTTATAAATGATAACTCTCATCCACAGATATATTGAGGGAAGGCAACGAAGAGGATTTGAAAGCAAGGCAGAATTGCAGGAAACAGATTTCAGGAGGTAGATTCGAAACGCCATTAAAGCACATGAAAAGCGGCAAAACGTCGAGAATGATGCCCTTGGCCAAAAAGGGCGTATGCGTTTTTTCCTGAATATATTCAGGAAAAAACGCATACGCCCTTTTTGGCCAACCAAGCAACCTGGAAAGGCAAATCAGCGCTACAAAGAAGTCTCGCTTCCCATCGGTCAAAAGGGTCATGCTGCAAAAAGTGTCAAAACCAGAAATGCAGGACAGGCCATGGAGAAATGACAGCCTTGCTACGCTGATGGGCGGGATGTAAATTGCCAACAGCCACTCTGGAGTAGTATACGGTGTGTCCTGAAACATCGAAAAAACACAGCTTAGGGAGCATAGGGCACGTCCACTCATGGGCGTATAAATTGGGAAAAATAAAAATCAGCAAGACACAGGCACCCCAATGTTTAGGGCTGCTCTGTTGACAAGAACCTCCACTTCATGACACCTTAAATATCCCAGGAAAGAGAAAAATGGATAAAGAAGTTGTGGTCCTTATGTACAATGGAATATCACTCAGACATGAAATCAATGTCATAAGGCTAGTAGAAGCAAGATGAGTGGATTTAGGTACGACGATTCTAAGTGAAATAAGTCACACAGAAATAGACACTTATCATAAGCTATCACTTAGAGAGGGAATGTAAAAACCGCTACACTTGAACTGAATTACAAAACAGAACAGAGTCACACGTTTAGAAAACACACTATGGCTGCTTAACGGGAAAGGTGAGGTGGGGTGATGCATAAAACAAGGGTTTCAAATTCTCTCAGATACCGTTCCATACACCCAATATGTAATAGACAAGACCTACTCCTTGCTCAGTGAACTCGACTCAACACCCCCTATTCACCGCACAAGAATATATGTGACTAGTAAGAATCTTAAAACCTATGTATTGATATCTGTCTGGAAGTGAGTCAAGTGGGTGTAAAGCCGCATAAACACAGCCGTGAAAAGCAGCTAAACCCCATTATAAAAATAAATTACTTTTAAAAACCCGTAAAACAAAGACAGTGAAAGAGAGAGAAATTCTTACAAAATTCGTTCAGAGGCTGTGATGCAACCTGGATTGACCATATCTAGAGCCACAGCTGGATGAGACATAAGGGGGGACACTCTTGGGGCTGAAAGGTTGGGTGAGCAAACGCAGACCCTTTAAAGTAATACTGCGTGGTACCCATCCCATGGGTCCCAAATCTCCAGGTTCAAGGGCATCTTCCTACATCGAAAACATGCATGAGAAACCCAGAAGATGGTACACCGTGTGATTTTGAAAGGTTTCTAATACGCACCTCATTTCTCATCTCCTTGTGCTCGGGTTCGCCTTTCCAGCTACTTTACTAGCAATCTCCCTACTTGGAGAATCAGCACCTTTAAGCTCCTGTTCCCTACAGGTTGCAATTTATCCTGAGGATGAACAGGAAGAGGGGCAACCAATGAGAGACTAGATCTAGGTGTTGGGACAGGCACAGGTCACTCTATTTTCCCATCAGGAAGAAGAATTAACCACAGGCTCAGCCTGCCGCCCAGAAGCAGAATAGGTCCTGAGGCAATCCCGCGCTTTTGCGGCCAGCTCCCAAAAAAGCGAGTTGAAAAATGGAGCTCAGGGACACTGCAATTCACAAACCCGCAGAGTTATAAATGATAACTCTCATCCACAGATATATTGAGGGAAGGCAACGAAGAGGATTTGAAAGCAAGGCAGAATTGCAGGAAACAGATTTCACGAGGTAGATTCGAATCGCCTTTAAAGCACATGAAGAGCGGCAAAACGTCAACAATGATGCTCTTGGCCAAAAAGGGCGTATGCGTTTTTTCCTGAATATATTCAGGAAAAAACGCATACGCCCTTTTTGGCCAACCAAGCAACCTGGAAAGGCAAATCAGCGCTACAAAGAAGTCTCGCTTCCCATCGGTCAAAAGGGTCATGCTGCAAAAAGTGTCAAAACCAGAAATGCAGGACAGGCCATGGAGAAATGGCAGCCTTGCTACGCTGATGGGCGGGATGTAAATTGCCAACCGCCACTCTGGAGAAGTGTACGGTGTGTCCTGAAACATCGAAAAAACACAGCTTAGGGAGCATAGGGCACGTCCAATCATGGGCGTATAAATTGGGAAAACTAAAAATCAGCAAGACACAGGCACCCCAATGTTTAGAGCTGCTCTGTTGACAAGAACCTCCACTTCATGACACCTTAAATATCCCAGGAAAGAGAAAAATGGATAAAGAAGTTGTGGTCCTTATGTACAATGGAATATCACTCAGACATGAAATCAATGTCATAAGGCTAGTAGAAGCAAGATGAGTGGATTTAGGTACGACGATTCTAAGTGAAATAAGTCACACAGAAATAGACACTTATCATAAGCTATCACTTAGAGAGGGAATGTAAAAACCGCTACACTTGAACTGAATTACAAAACAGAACAGAGTCACACGTTTAGAAAACACACTATGGCTGCTTAACGGGGAAGGTGAGGTGGGGTGATGCATAAAACAAGGGTTTCAAATTCGCTCAGATACCGTTCCATACACCCAATATGTAATAGACAAGACCTAATCCTTGCTCAGTGAACTGGACTCAACACCCCCTATTCACCGCACAAGAATATATGTGACTAGTAAGAATCTTAAAACCTATGTATTGATATCTGTCTGGAAGTGAGTCAAGTGGGTGTAAAGCCGCATAAACACAGCCGTGAAAAGCAGGTAAACCCCATTATAAAAATAAATTACTTTTAAAAACCCGTAAAACAAAGACAGTGAAAGAGAGAGAAATTCTTACAAAATTCGTTCAGAGGCTGTGATGCAACCTGGATTGACCATATCTAGACTCACAGCTGGATGAGACATAAGGGGGGACACTCTTGGGGCTGAAAGGTTGGGTGAGGTTGGGTGAGCAAACGCAGACCCTTTAAAGTAATACTGCGTGGTACCCATCCCATGGGTCCCAAATCTCCAGGTTCAAGGGCATCTTCCTACATCGAAAACATGCATGAGAAACCCAGAAGATGGTACACCGTGTGATTTTGAAAGGTTTCTAATACGCACCTCATTTCTCATCTCCTTGTGCTCGGGTTCGCCTTTCCAGCTACTTTACTAGCAATCTCCCTACTTGGAGAATCAGCACCTTTAAGCTCCTGTTCCCTACAGGTTGCAATTTGTCCTGAGGATGAACGGGAAGAGGGGCAACCAATGAGAGACTAGATCTAGGTGTTGGGACAGGCACAGGTCACTCTATTTTCCCATCAGGAAGAAGAATTAACCACAGGCTCAGCCTGCCGCCCAGAAGCAGAATAGGTCCTGAGGCAATCCCGCGCTTTTGCGGCCAGCTCCCAAAAAAGCGAGTTGAAAAATGGAGCTCAGGGACACTGCAATTCACAAAGCCGCAGAGTTATAAATGATAACTCTCATCCACAGATATATTGAGGGAAGGCAACGAAGAGGATTTGAAAGCAAGGCAGAATTGCAGGAAACAGATTTCAGGAGGTAGATTGGAATCGCCTTTAAAGCACATGAAAAGCGGCAAAACGTCGAGAATGATGCCCTTGGCCAAAAAGGGCGTATGCGTTTTTTCCTGAATATATTCAGGAAAAAACGCATACGCCCTTTTTGGCCAACCAAGCAACCTGGAAAGGCAAATCAGCGCTACAAAGAAGTCTCGCTTCCCATCGGTCAAAAGGGTCATGCTGCAAAAAGTGTCAAAACCAGAAATGCAGGACAGGCCATGGAGAAATGGCAGCCTTGCTACGCTGATGGGCGGGATGTAAATTGCCAACAGCCACTCTGGAGTAGTGTACGGTGTGTCCTGAAACATCGAAAAAACACAGCTTAGGGAGCATAGGGCACGTCCACTCATGGGCGTATAAATTGGGAAAACTAAAAATCAGCAAGACACAGGCACCCCAATGTTTAGGGCTGCTCTGTTGACAAGAACCTCCACATCATGACATCTTAAATATCCCAGGAAAGAGAAAAAAGGATAAAGAAGTTGTGGTCCTTATGTACAATGGAATATCCCTCAGACATGAAATCAATGTCATAAGGCTAGTAGAAGCAAGATGAGTGGATTTAGGTACGACGATTCTAAGTGAAATAAGTCACACAGAAATAGACACTTATCATAAGCTATCACTTATAGAGGGAATGTAAAAACCGCTACACTTGAACTGAATTACAAAACAGAACAGAGTCACACGTTTAGAAAACACACTATGGCTGCTTAACGGGAAAGGTGAGGTGGGGTGATGCATAAAACAAGGGTTTCAAATTCGCTCAGATACCGTTCCATACACCCAATATGTAATAGACAAGACCTACTCCTTGCTCAGTGAACTGGACTCAACACCCCCTATTCACCGCACAAGAATATATGTGACTAGTAAGAATCTTAAAACCTATGTATTGATATCTGTCTGGAAGTGAGTCAAGTGGGTGTAAAGCCGCATAAACACAGCCGTGAAAAGCAGCTAAACCCCATTATAAAAATAAATTACTTTTAAAAACCCGTAAAACAAAGACAGTGAAAGAGAGAGAAATTCTTACAAAATTCGTTCAGAGGCTGTGATGCAACCTGGATTGACCATATCTAGACCCACAGCTGGATGAGACATAAGGGTGGACACTCTTGGGGCTGAAAGGTTGGGTGAGGTTGGGTGAGCAAACGCAGACCTTTTAAAGTAATACTGCCTGGTACCCATCCCATGGGTCCCAAATCTCCAGGTTCAAGGGCATCTTCCTACATCGAAAACATGCATGAGAAACCCAGAAGATGGTACACTGTGTGATTTTGAAAGGTTTCTAATACACACCTCATTTCTCATCTCCTTGTGCTCGGGTTCGCCTTTCCAGCTACTTTACTAGCAATCTCCCTACTTGGAGAATCAGCACCTTTAAGCTCCTGTTCCCTACAGGTTGCAATTTGTCCTGAGGATGAACGGGAAGAGGGGCAACCAATGAGAGACTAGATCTAGGTGTTGGGACAGGCACAGGTCACTCTATTTTCCCATCAGGAAGAAGAATTAACCACAGGCTCAGCCTGCCGCCCAGAAGCAGAATAGGGCCTGAGGCAATCCCGCGCTTTTGCGGCCAGCTCCCAAAAAAGCGAGTTGAATAATGGAGCTCAGGGACACTGCAATTCACAAACCCGCAGAGTTATAAATGATAACTCTCATCCACAGATATATTGAGGGAAGGCAGCGAAGAGGATTTGAAAGCAAGGCAGAATTGCAGGAAACAGATTTCAGGAGGTAGATTCGAATCGCCTTTAAAGCACATGAAAAGCAGCAAAACGTCGAGAATGATGCCCTTGGCCAATTAGGGCGTATGCGTTTTTTCCTGAATATATTCAGGAAAAAACGCATACGCACTTTTTGGCCAACCAAGCAACCTGGAAAGGCAAATCAGCGCTACAAAGAAGTTTCGCTTCCCATCGGTCAAAAGGGTCATGCTGCAAAAAGTGTCAAAACCAGAAATGCAGGACAGGCCATGGAGAAATGGCAGCCTTGCTACGCTGATGGGCGGGATGTAAATTGCCAACAGCCACTCTGGAGAAGTGTACGGTGTGTCCTGAAACATCGAAAAAACACAGCTTAGGGAGCATAGGGCACGTCCACTCATGGGCGTATAAATTGGGAAAACTAAAAATCAGCAAGACACAGGCACCCCAAAGTTTAGGGCTGCTCTGTTGACAAGAACCTCCACTTCATGACACCTTAAATATCCCAGGAAAGAGAAAAATGGATAAAGAAGTTGTGGTCCTTATGTACAATGGAATATCACTCAGACATGAAATCAATGTCATAAGGCTAGTAGAAGCAAGATGAGTGGATTTAGGTACGACGATTCTAAGTGAAATAAGTCACACAGAAATAGACACTTATCATGAGCTATCACTTATAGAGGGAATGTAAAAACCGCTACACTTGAACTGAATTACAAAACAGAACAGAGTCACACGTTTAGAAAACACACTATGGCTGCTTAACGGGAAAGGTGAGGAGGGGTGATGCATAAAACAAGGGTTTCAAATTCGCTCAGATACCGTTCCATACACCCAATATGTAATAGACAAGACGTACTCCTTGCTCAGTGAACTGGACTCAACACCCCCTATTCACCGCACAAGAATATATGTGACTAGTAAGAATCTTAAAACCTATGTACTGATATCTGTCTGGAAGTGAGTCAAGTGGGTGTAAAGCCGCATAAACACAGCCGTGAAAAGCAGCTAAACCCCATTATAAGAATAAATTACTTTTAAAAACCCGTAAAACAAAGACAGTGAAAGAGAGAGAAATTCTTACAAAATTCGTTCAGAGGCTGTGATGCAACCTGGATTGACCATATCTAGACCCACAGCTGGATGAGGCATAAGGGTGGACACTCTTGGGGCTGAAAGGTTGGGTGAGGTTGGGTGAGCAAACGCAGACCCGTTAAAGTAACACTGCCTGGTACCCATCCCATGGGTCCCAAATCTCCAGGTTCAAGGGCATCTTCCTACATCGAAAACATGCATGAGAAACCCAGAAGATGGTACACCGTGTGATTTTGAAAGGTTTCTAATATGCACCTCATTCCTCATCTCCTTGTGCTCGGGTTCACCATTCCAGCTACTTTACTAGCAATCTCCCTACTTGGAGAATCAGCACCTTTAAGCTCCTGTTCCCTACAGGTTGCAATTTGTCCTGAGGATGAACGGGAAGAGGGGCAACCAATGAGAGACTAGATCTAGGTGTTGGGACAGGCACAGGTCACTCTATTTTCCCATCAGGAAGAAGAATTAACCACAGGCTCAGCCTGCCGCCCAGAAGCAGAATAGGGCCTGAGGCAATCCCGCGCTTTTGCGGCCAGCTCCCAAAAAAGCGAGTTGAATAATGGAGCTCAGGGACACTGCAATTCACAAACCCGCAGAGTTATAAATGATAACTCTCATCCACAGATATATTGAGGGAAGGCAACGAAGAGGATTTGAAAGCAAGGCAGAATTGCAGGAAACAGATTTCAGGAGGTAGATTCGAAACGCCTTTAAAGCACATGAAAAGCGGCAAAACGTCGAGAATGGTGCCCTTGGCCAAAAAGGGCGTATGCGTTTTTTCCTGAATATATTCAGGAAAAAACGCATACGCCCTTTTTGGCCAACCAAGCAACCTGGAAAGGCAAATCAGCGCTACAAAGAAGTTTCGCTTCCCATCGGTCAAAAGGGTCATGCTGCAAAAAGTGTCAAAACCAGAAATGCAGGACAGGCCATGGAGAAATGGCAGCCTTGCTACGCTGATGGGCGGGATGTAAATTGCCAACAGCCACTCTGGAGAAGTGTACGGTGTGTCCTGAAACATGGAAAAAACACAGCTTAGGGAGCATAGGGCACGTCCACTCATGGGCGTATAAATTGGGAAAACTAAAAATCAGCAAGACACAGGCACCCCAAAGTTTAGGGCTGCTCTGTTGACAAGAACCTCCACTTCATGACACCTTAAATATCCCAGGAAAGAGAAAAATGGATAAAGAAATTGTGGTCCTTATGTACAATGGAATATCACTGAGACATGAAATCAATGTCATAAGGCTAGTAGAAGCAAGATGAGTGGATTTAGGTACGACGATTCTAAGTGAAATAAGTCACACAGAAATAGACACTTATCATAAGCTATCACTTATAGAGGGAATGTAAAAACCGCTACACTTGAACTGAATTACAAAACAGAACAGAGTCACACGTTTAGAAAACACACTATGGCTGCTTAACGGGAAAGGTGAGGTGGGGTGTTGCATAAAACAAGGGTTTCAAATTCGCTCAGATACCGTTCCATACACCCAATATGTAATAGACAAGACCTACTCCTTGCTCAGTGAACTCGACTCAACACCCCCTATTCACCGCACAAGAATATATGTGACTAGTAAGAATCTTAAAACCTATGTATTGATATCTGTCTGGAAGTGAGTCAAGTGGGTGTAAAGCCGCATAAACACAGCCGTGAAAAGCAGCTAAACCCCATTATAAAAATAAATTACTTTTAAAAACCCGTAAAACAAAGACAGTGAAAGAGAGAGAAATTCTTACAATATTCGTTCAGAGGCTGTGATGCAACCTGGATTGACCATATCTAGACCCACAGCTGGATGAGACATAAGGGGGGACACTCTTGGGGCTGAAAGGTTGGGTGAGGTTGGGTGAGCAAACGCAGACCCTTTAAAGTAATACTGCGTGGTACCCATCCCATGGGTCCCAAATCTCCAGGTTCAAGGGCATCTTCCTACATCGAAAACATGCATGAGAAACCCAGAAGATGGTACACCATATGATTTTGAAAGGTTTCTAATACGCACCTCATTTCTCATCTCCTTGTGCTCGGGTTCGCCTTTCCAGCTACTTTACTAGCAATCTCCCTACTTGGAGAATCAGCACCTTTAAGCTCCTGTTCCCTACAGGTTGCAATTTGTCCTGAGGATGAACGGGAAGAGGGGCAACCAATGAGAGACTAGATCTAGGTGTTGGGACAGGCACAGGTCACTCTATTTTCCCATCAGGAAGAAGAATTAACCACAGGCTCAGCCTGCCGCCCAGAAGCAGAATAGGGCCTGAGGCAATCCCGCGCTTTTGCGGCCAGCTCCCAAAAAAGCGAGTTGAATAATGGAGCTCAGGGACACTGCAATTCACAAACCCGCAGAGTTATAAATGATAACTCTCATCCACAGATATATTGAGGGAAGGCAACGAAGAGGATTTGAAAGCAAGGCAGAATTGCAGGAAACAGATTTCAGGAGGTAGATTCGAAACGCCATTAAAGCACATGAAAAGCGGCAAAACGTCGAGAATGATGCCCTTGGCCAAAAAGGGCGTATGCGTTTTTTCCTGAATATATTCAGGAAAAAACGCATACGCCCTTTTTGGCCAACCAAGCAACCTGGAAAGGCAAATCAGCGCTACAAAGAAGTCTCGCTTCCCATCGGTCAAAAGGGTCATGCTGCAAAAAGTGTCAAAACCAGAAATGCAGGACAGGCCATGGAGAAATGACAGCCTTGCTACGCTGATGGGCGGGATGTAAATTGCCAACAGCCACTCTGGAGTAGTATACGGTGTGTCCTGAAACATCGAAAAAACACAGCTTAGGGAGCATAGGGCACGTCCACTCATGGGCGTATAAATTGGGAAAAATAAAAATCAGCAAGACACAGGCACCCCAATGTTTAGGGCTGCTCTGTTGACAAGAACCTCCACTTCATGACACCTTAAATATCCCAGGAAAGAGAAAAATGGATAAAGAAGTTGTGGTCCTTATGTACAATGGAATATCACTCAGACATGAAATCAATGTCATAAGGCTAGTAGAAGCAAGATGAGTGGATTTAGGTACGACGATTCTAAGTGAAATAAGTCACACAGAAATAGACACTTATCATAAGCTATCACTTAGAGAGGGAATGTAAAAACCGCTACACTTGAACTGAATTACAAAACAGAACAGAGTCACACGTTTAGAAAACACACTATGGCTGCTTAACGGGAAAGGTGAGGTGGGGTGATGCATAAAACAAGGGTTTCAAATTCTCTCAGATACCGTTCCATACACCCAATATGTAATAGACAAGACCTACTCCTTGCTCAGTGAACTCGACTCAACACCCCCTATTCACCGCACAAGAATATATGTGACTAGTAAGAATCTTAAAACCTATGTATTGATATCTGTCTGGAAGTGAGTCAAGTGGGTGTAAAGCCGCATAAACACAGCCGTGAAAAGCAGCTAAACCCCATTATAAAAATAAATTACTTTTAAAAACCCGTAAAACAAAGACAGTGAAAGAGAGAGAAATTCTTACAAAATTCGTTCAGAGGCTGTGATGCAACCTGGATTGACCATATCTAGACCCACAGCTGGATGAGACATAAGGGGGGACACTCTTGGGGCTGAAAGGTTGGGTGAGCAAACGCAGACCCTTTAAAGTAATACTGCGTGGTACCCATCCCATGGGTCCCAAATCTCCAGGTTCAAGGGCATCTTCCTACATCGAAAACATGCATGAGAAACCCAGAAGATGGTACACCGTGTGATTTTGAAAGGTTTCTAATACGCACCTCATTTCTCATCTCCTTGTGCTCGGGTTCGCCTTTCCAGCTACTTTACTAGCAATCTCCCTACTTGGAGAATCAGCACCTTTAAGCTCCTGTTCCCTACAGGTTGCAATTTATCCTGAGGATGAACAGGAAGAGGGGCAACCAATGAGAGACTAGATCTAGGTGTTGGGACAGGCACAGGTCACTCTATTTTCCCATCAGGAAGAAGAATTAACCACAGGCTCAGCCTGCCGCCCAGAAGCAGAATAGGTCCTGAGGCAATCCCGCGCTTTTGCGGCCAGCTCCCAAAAAAGCGAGTTGAAAAATGGAGCTCAGGGACACTGCAATTCACAAACCCGCAGAGTTATAAATGATAACTCTCATCCACAGATATATTGAGGGAAGGCAACGAAGAGGATTTGAAAGCAAGGCAGAATTGCAGGAAACAGATTTCACGAGGTAGATTCGAATCGCCTTTAAAGCACATGAAGAGCGGCAAAACGTCAACAATGATGCTCTTGGCCAAAAAGGGCGTATGCGTTTTTTCCTGAATATATTCAGGAAAAAACGCATACGCCCTTTTTGGCCAACCAAGCAACCTGGAAAGGCAAATCAGCGCTACAAAGAAGTCTCGCTTCCCATCGGTCAAAAGGGTCATGCTGCAAAAAGTGTCAAAACCAGAAATGCAGGACAGGCCATGGAGAAATGGCAGCCTTGCTACGCTGATGGGCGGGATGTAAATTGCCAACCGCCACTCTGGAGAAGTGTACGGTGTGTCCTGAAACATCGAAAAAACACAGCTTAGGGAGCATAGGGCACGTCCACTCATGGGCGTATAAATTGGGAAAACTAAAAATCAGCAAGACACAGGCACCCCAATGTTTAGAGCTGCTCTGTTGACAAGAACCTCCACTTCATGACACCTTAAATATCCCAGGAAAGAGAAAAATGGATAAAGAAGTTGTGGTCCTTATGTACAATGGAATATCACTCAGACATGAAATCAATGTCATAAGGCTAGTAGAAGCAAGATGAGTGGATTTAGGTACGACGATTCTAAGTGAAATAAGTCACACAGAAATAGACACTTATCATAAGCTATCACTTAGAGAGGGAATGTAAAAACCGCTACACTTGAACTGAATTACAAAACAGAACAGAGTCACACGTTTAGAAAACACACTATGGCTGCTTAACGGGGAAGGTGAGGTGGGGTGATGCATAAAACAAGGGTTTCAAATTCGCTCAGATACCGTTCCATACACCCAATATGTAATAGACAAGACCTAATCCTTGCTCAGTGAACTGGACTCAACACCCCCTATTCACCGCACAAGAATATATGTGACTAGTAAGAATCTTAAAACCTATGTATTGATATCTGTCTGGAAGTGAGTCAAGTGGGTGTAAAGCCGCATAAACACAGCCGTGAAAAGCAGCTAAACCCCATTATAAAAATAAATTACTTTTAAAAACCCGTAAAACAAAGACAGTGAAAGAGAGAGAAATTCTTACAAAATTCGTTCAGAGGCTGTGATGCAACCTGGATTGACCATATCTAGACTCACAGCTGGATGAGACATAAGGGGGGACACTCTTGGGGCTGAAAGGTTGGGTGAGGTTGGGTGAGCAAACGCAGACCCTTTAAAGTAATACTGCGTGGTACCCATCCCATGGGTCCCAAATCTCCAGGTTCAAGGGCATCTTCCTACATCGAAAACATGCATGAGAAACCCAGAAGATGGTACACCGTGTGATTTTGAAAGGTTTCTAATACGCACCTCATTTCTCATCTCCTTGTGCTCGGGTTCGCCTTTCCAGCTACTTTACTAGCAATCTCCCTACTTGGAGAATCAGCACCTTTAAGCTCCTGTTCCCTACAGGTTGCAATTTGTCCTGAGGATGAACGGGAAGAGGGGCAACCAATGAGAGACTAGATCTAGGTGTTGGGACAGGCACAGGTCACTCTATTTTCCCATCAGGAAGAAGAATTAACCACAGGCTCAGCCTGCCGCCCAGAAGCAGAATAGGTCCTGAGGCAATCCCGCGCTTTTGCGGCCAGCTCCCAAAAAAGCGAGTTGAAAAATGGAGCTCAGGGACACTGCAATTCACAAAGCCGCAGAGTTATAAATGATAACTCTCATCCACAGATATATTGAGGGAAGGCAACGAAGAGGATTTGAAAGCAAGGCAGAATTGCAGGAAACAGATTTCAGGAGGTAGATTGGAATCGCCTTTAAAGCACATGAAAAGCGGCAAAACGTCGAGAATGATGCCCTTGGCCAAAAAGGGCGTATGCGTTTTTTCCTGAATATATTCAGGAAAAAACGCATACGCCCTTTTTGGCCAACCAAGCAACCTGGAAAGGCAAATCAGCGCTACAAAGAAGTCTCGCTTCCCATCGGTCAAAAGGGTCATGCTGCAAAAAGTGTCAAAACCAGAAATGCAGGACAGGCCATGGAGAAATGGCAGCCTTGCTACGCTGATGGGCGGGATGTAAATTGCCAACAGCCACTCTGGAGTAGTGTACGGTGTGTCCTGAAACATCGAAAAAACACAGCTTAGGGAGCATAGGGCACGTCCACTCATGGGCGTATAAATTGGGAAAACTAAAAATCAGCAAGACACAGGCACCCCAATGTTTAGGGCTGCTCTGTTGACAAGAACCTCCACATCATGACATCTTAAATATCCCAGGAAAGAGAAAAAAGGATAAAGAAGTTGTGGTCCTTATGTACAATGGAATATCCCTCAGACATGAAATCAATGTCATAAGGCTAGTAGAAGCAAGATGAGTGGATTTAGGTACGACGATTCTAAGTGAAATAAGTCACACAGAAATAGACACTTATCATAAGCTATCACTTATAGAGGGAATGTAAAAACCGCTACACTTGAACTGAATTACAAAACAGAACAGAGTCACACGTTTAGAAAACACACTATGGCTGCTTAACGGAAAGGTGAGGTGGGGTGATGCATAAAACAAGGGTTTCAAATTCGCTCAGATACCGTTCCATACACCCAATATGTAATAGACAAGACCTACTCCTTGCTCAGTGAACTGGACTCAACACCCCCTATTCACCGCACAAGAATATATGTGACTAGTAAGAATCTTAAAACCTATGTATTGATATCTGTCTGGAAGTGAGTCAAGTGGGTGTAAAGCCGCATAAACACAGCCGTGAAAAGCAGCTAAACCCCATTATAAAAATAAATTACTTTTAAAAACCCGTAAAACAAAGACAGTGAAAGAGAGAGAAATTCTTACAAAATTCGTTCAGAGGCTGTGATGCAACCTGGATTGACCATATCTAGACCCACAGCTGGATGAGACATAAGGGTGGACACTCTTGGGGCTGAAAGGTTGGGTGAGGTTGGGTGAGCAAACGCAGACCTTTTAAAGTAATACTGCCTGGTACCCATCCCATGGGTCCCAAATCTCCAGGTTCAAGGGCATCTTCCTACATCGAAAACATGCATGAGAAACCCAGAAGATGGTACACTGTGTGATTTTGAAAGGTTTCTAATACACACCTCATTTCTCATCTCCTTGTGCTCGGGTTCGCCTTTCCAGCTACTTTACTAGCAATCTCCCTACTTGGAGAATCAGCACCTTTAAGCTCCTGTTCCCTACAGGTTGCAATTTGTCCTGAGGATGAACGGGAAGAGGGGCAACCAATGAGAGACTAGATCTAGGTGTTGGGACAGGCACAGGTCACTCTATTTTCCCATCAGGAAGAAGAATTAACCACAGGCTCAGCCTGCCGCCCAGAAGCAGAATAGGGCCTGAGGCAATCCCGCGCTTTTGCGGCCAGCTCCCAAAAAAGCGAGTTGAATAATGGAGCTCAGGGACACTGCAATTCACAAACCCGCAGAGTTATAAATGATAACTCTCATCCACAGATATATTGAGGGAAGGCAGCGAAGAGGATTTGAAAGCAAGGCAGAATTGCAGGAAACAGATTTCAGGAGGTAGATTCGAATCGCCTTTAAAGCACATGAAAAGCAGCAAAACGTCGAGAATGATGCCCTTGGCCAATTAGGGCGTATGCGTTTTTTCCTGAATATATTCAGGAAAAAACGCATACGCCCTTTTTGGCCAACCAAGCAACCTGGAAAGGCAAATCAGCGCTACAAAGAAGTTTCGCTTCCCATCGGTCAAAAGGGTCATGCTGCAAAAAGTGTCAAAACCAGAAATGCAGGACAGGCCATGGAGAAATGGCAGCCTTGCTACGCTGATGGGCGGGATGTAAATTGCCAACAGCCACTCTGGAGAAGTGTACGGTGTGTCCTGAAACATCGAAAAAACACAGCTTAGGGAGCATAGGGCACGTCCACTCATGGGCGTATAAATTGGGAAAACTAAAAATCAGCAAGACACAGGCACCCCAAAGTTTAGGGCTGCTCTGTTGACAAGAACCTCCACTTCATGACACCTTAAATATCCCAGGAAAGAGAAAAATGGATAAAGAAGTTGTGGTCCTTATGTACAATGGAATATCACTCAGACATGAAATCAATGTCATAAGGCTAGTAGAAGCAAGATGAGTGGATTTAGGTACGACGATTCTAAGTGAAATAAGTCACACAGAAATAGACACTTATCATGAGCTATCACTTATAGAGGGAATGTAAAAACCGCTACACTTGAACTGAATTACAAAACAGAACAGAGTCACACGTTTAGAAAACACACTATGGCTGCTTAACGGGAAAGGTGAGGAGGGGTGATGCATAAAACAAGGGTTTCAAATTCGCTCAGATACCGTTCCATACACCCAATATGTAATAGACAAGACGTACTCCTTGCTCAGTGAACTGGACTCAACACCCCCTATTCACCGCACAAGAATATATGTGACTAGTAAGAATCTTAAAACCTATGTACTGATATCTGTCTGGAAGTGAGTCAAGTGGGTGTAAAGCCGCATAAACACAGCCGTGAAAAGCAGCTAAACCCCATTATAAGAATAAATTACTTTTAAAAACCCGTAAAACAAAGACAGTGAAAGAGAGAGAAATTCTTACAAAATTCGTTCAGAGGCTGTGATGCAACCTGGATTGACCATATCTAGACCCACAGCTGGATGAGGCATAAGGGTGGACACTCTTGGGGCTGAAAGGTTGGGTGAGGTTGGGTGAGCAAACGCAGACCCGTTAAAGTAACACTGCCTGGTACCCATCCCATGGGTCCCAAATCTCCAGGTTCAAGGGCATCTTCCTACATCGAAAACATGCATGAGAAACCCAGAAGATGGTACACCGTGTGATTTTGAAAGGTTTCTAATATGCACCTCATTCCTCATCTCCTTGTGCTCGGGTTCACCATTCCAGCTACTTTACTAGCAATCTCCCTACTTGGAGAATCAGCACCTTTAAGCTCCTGTTCCCTACAGGTTGCAATTTGTCCTGAGGATGAACGGGAAGAGGGGCAACCAATGAGAGACTAGATCTAGGTGTTGGGACAGGCACAGGTCACTCTATTTTCCCATCAGGAAGAAGAATTAACCACAGGCTCAGCCTGCCGCCCAGAAGCAGAATAGGGCCTGAGGCAATCCCGCGCTTTTGCGGCCAGCTCCCAAAAAAGCGAGTTGAATAATGGAGCTCAGGGACACTGCAATTCACAAACCCGCAGAGTTATAAATGATAACTCTCATCCACAGATATATTGAGGGAAGGCAACGAAGAGGATTTGAAAGCAAGGCAGAATTGCAGGAAACAGATTTCAGGAGGTAGATTCGAAACGCCTTTAAAGCACATGAAAAGCGGCAAAACGTCGAGAATGGTGCCCTTGGCCAAAAAGGGCGTATGCGTTTTTTCCTGAATATATTCAGGAAAAAACGCATACGCCCTTTTTGGCCAACCAAGCAACCTGGAAAGGCAAATCAGCGCTACAAAGAAGTTTCGCTTCCCATCGGTCAAAAGGGTCATGCTGCAAAAAGTGTCAAAACCAGAAATGCAGGACAGGCCATGGAGAAATGGCAGCCTTGCTACGCTGATGGGCGGGATGTAAATTGCCAACAGCCACTCTGGAGAAGTGTACGGTGTGTCCTGAAACATGGAAAAAACACAGCTTAGGGAGCATAGGGCACGTCCACTCATGGGCGTATAAATTGGGAAAACTAAAAATCAGCAAGACACAGGCACCCCAAAGTTTAGGCTGCTCTGTTGACAAGAACCTCCACTTCATGACACCTTAAATATCCCAGGAAAGAGAAAAATGGATAAAGAAATTGTGGTCCTTATGTACAATGGAATATCACTGAGACATGAAATCAATGTCATAAGGCTAGTAGAAGCAAGATGAGTGGATTTAGGTACGACGATTCTAAGTGAAATAAGTCACACAGAAATAGACACTTATCATAAGCTATCACTTATAGAGGGAATGTAAAAACCGCTACACTTGAACTGAATTACAAAACAGAACAGAGTCACACGTTTAGAAAACACACTATGGCTGCTTAACGGGAAAGGTGAGGTGGGGTGTTGCATAAAACAAGGGTTTCAAATTCGCTCAGATACCGTTCCATACACCCAATATGTAATAGACAAGACCTACTCCTTGCTCAGTGAACTCGACTCAACACCCCCTATTCACCGCACAAGAATATATGTGACTAGTAAGAATCTTAAAACCTATGTATTGATATCTGTCTGGAAGTGAGTCAAGTGGGTGTAAAGCCGCATAAACACAGCCGTGAAAAGCAGCTAAACCCCATTATAAAAATAAATTACTTTTAAAAACCCGTAAAACAAAGACAGTGAAAGAGAGAGAAATTCTTACAATATTCGTTCAGAGGCTGTGATGCAACCTGGATTGACCATATCTAGACCCACAGCTGGATGAGACATAAGGGGGGACACTCTTGGGGCTGAAAGGTTGGGTGAGGTTGGGTGAGCAAACGCAGACCCTTTAAAGTAATACTGCGTGGTACCCATCCCATGGGTCCCAAATCTCCAGGTTCAAGGGCATCTTCCTACATCGAAAACATGCATGAGAAACCCAGAAGATGGTACACCATATGATTTTGAAAGGTTTCTAATACGCACCTCATTTCTCATCTCCTTGTGCTCGGGTTCGCCTTTCCAGCTACTTTACTAGCAATCTCCCTACTTGGAGAATCAGCACCTTTAAGCTCCTGTTCCCTACAGGTTGCAATTTGTCCTGAGGATGAACGGGAAGAGGGGCAACCAATGAGAGACTAGATCTAGGTGTTGGGACAGGCACAGGTCACTCTATTTTCCCATCAGGAAGAAGAATTAACCACAGGCTCAGCCTGCCGCCCAGAAGCAGAATAGGGCCTGAGGCAATCCCGCGCTTTTGCGGCCAGCTCCCAAAAAAGCGAGTTGAATAATGGAGCTCAGGGACACTGCAATTCACAAACCCGCAGAGTTATAAATGATAACTCTCATCCACAGATATATTGAGGGAAGGCAACGAAGAGGATTTGAAAGCAAGGCAGAATTGCAGGAAACAGATTTCAGGAGGTAGATTCGAAACGCCATTAAAGCACATGAAAAGCGGCAAAACGTCGAGAATGATGCCCTTGGCCAAAAAGGGCGTATGCGTTTTTTCCTGAATATATTCAGGAAAAAACGCATACGCCCTTTTTGGCCAACCAAGCAACCTGGAAAGGCAAATCAGCGCTACAAAGAAGTCTCGCTTCCCATCGGTCAAAAGGGTCATGCTGCAAAAAGTGTCAAAACCAGAAATGCAGGACAGGCCATGGAGAAATGACAGCCTTGCTACGCTGATGGGCGGGATGTAAATTGCCAACAGCCACTCTGGAGTAGTATACGGTGTGTCCTGAAACATCGAAAAAACACAGCTTAGGGAGCATAGGGCACGTCCACTCATGGGCGTATAAATTGGGAAAAATAAAAATCAGCAAGACACAGGCACCCCAATGTTTAGGGCTGCTCTGTTGACAAGAACCTCCACTTCATGACACCTTAAATATCCCAGGAAAGAGAAAAATGGATAAAGAAGTTGTGGTCCTTATGTACAATGGAATATCACTCAGACATGAAATCAATGTCATAAGGCTAGTAGAAGCAAGATGAGTGGATTTAGGTACGACGATTCTAAGTGAAATAAGTCACACAGAAATAGACACTTATCATAAGCTATCACTTAGAGAGGGAATGTAAAAACCGCTACACTTGAACTGAATTACAAAACAGAACAGAGTCACACGTTTAGAAAACACACTATGGCTGCTTAACGGGAAAGGTGAGGTGGGGTGATGCATAAAACAAGGGTTTCAAATTCTCTCAGATACCGTTCCATACACCCAATATGTAATAGACAAGACCTACTCCTTGCTCAGTGAACTCGACTCAACACCCCCTATTCACCGCACAAGAATATATGTGACTAGTAAGAATCTTAAAACCTATGTATTGATATCTGTCTGGAAGTGAGTCAAGTGGGTGTAAAGCCGCATAAACACAGCCGTGAAAAGCAGCTAAACCCCATTATAAAAATAAATTACTTTTAAAAACCCGTAAAACAAAGACAGTGAAAGAGAGAGAAATTCTTACAAAATTCGTTCAGAGGCTGTGATGCAACCTGGATTGACCATATCTAGACCCACAGCTGGATGAGACATAAGGGGGGACACTCTTGGGGCTGAAAGGTTGGGTGAGCAAACGCAGACCCTTTAAAGTAATACTGCGTGGTACCCATCCCATGGGTCCCAAATCTCCAGGTTCAAGGGCATCTTA